>NW_006400017.1:3223774-3226794 GCF_000299155.1 Elephantulus edwardii
AATGTTTATGAAAATTAATAAAATATAATTATAGAAAAAAAAAAATACTCTTGTCACAATCTCCAGAAAGTGAAAGAGGAGAGAACACTTCCTGGTTCATCTGTGTGAAAACCTGGAATAGGCAGTCAAGAAAATTAATTTTATTACAGACTGATATTTTTTATGAATAGAAGTAAAAAATCTTCAACAAATACTAGCAATCTGAATTCAACAATATTTAAAAAGTATAAATACATTTTGATCCAGTGGGATTTATCTCTGAAATGTAAGATTGCTTTATCATCCAAAAGTCAATTACTTTATCAATAGTTAAAAAAAGATAAAAGATCATATCATCATCCTAGTAGACAGAAAATACATTTGACAGAAGTTAAAGTTAACAGCCTTTCATGAAGAACTGCTAACTACTCAAAGCAGAAATAGAAGTTCCTAAACATGCTGAAGGAACATTCTATGAGAAAATGACAGCTGCTGTCATTTTCAGGGAGCTCTGGTGGCCTAGTGGCAAGAAGCTGCCCTGCAATCCCAGAGGCATGCAGTTCAAATCCAGCAGATGCTCTGCTGGAAAAGGAGGGACAATCTCCTCCTGTACCAGTCAGATCCGATTTGACGGTACACGCACACAATAAAATAATAAAATAATAAAATAAAATTTAAAAAGAATGGGTCTTTGTGAGCTTTCTGTCACAAATGGAGTGTCTTAGAACAACAGATTTATTATCTTTAGCTCTGTAGTTTACAATTCCACGAAGATCTCCCTGAACTAAAAGTAGCTCGTCAGCTGGGACTGTGGTTTCCATATGCTTTGAGACCAGAACTACATGGTGCCTCAACACCCCAACCAGCCATTCCATTCAGGGTCACAGTAGGTACACCTGGATTGAATGGGAGAACTTTATTTTATTATTTTTTTTATTTTGTGTGCGTGTACCGTCAAATCAGATCTGACTGGTACAGGAGGATATTGCTCCTCCTTCTCCGGCAGAGCGTCTGGTGGATTCGAACCGTGTTCCTCTGGGATTGCAGTGCAGTTTCTTGCCAGAATGGGAGAACTTTAAATTGCTTTAATAATAATTTAAAAAAGTCAAACCGAAACAAGTGTACACTAAGGTCGGTTGAGGCTCTATGGCTTCTGTGATGACTGCCCTGAGACACTTCAGACCCTGAATTAAAACCACAAAACTCTTAGGAAAGAATGTTGGCAAAAATCTTTAGGACAAAAAAAATCTTTAGAACCATTTCAAGCATAGCCCTACATTACCAATAAAAAAACTGTTAAGTGATTCCCTGAGCAGACGGACAAGACAGACAGATCTGGGCAAGTGAATGGGACCACATCCGTGATCATGTAGAAATTTGGCAAATGCTAGTTCGTCATATTTGTAGAGTATAGGGTTTCGAAGGCCACTGTGGGTTGTTGTCAACACCCTGATACTTAACAGCCTTGTTTGCATGTGCTGCAAATATCTGTGTACAGCCAGCAGGTGGCAATATTGAGTAAATGGCTTAACCATCAACAGCCTGAGCTTTAGGACCATAGTCTTTGGAAACACCAAGGTCAGTAATGTTCTATGCTCTATATTGGTGAGTAGCAGCTGGAGACTTTAAATCTGCGGGTGGCTAAGATGCAACACTGGTGCCAATAAAAGAAAATAAGAGGGCATGAAAACAATTGGTCTATCATACCAGTTGACCTGTAATACCAACTTCCACAACACTGAAACAAGAAGAACTGGCTGGTGGCCCGCTGCTGTCAGTAACCACTCTGGTGGGAATTACAATAGCGTGGGAGAAATGTAGTGCAGAACTCTAAAGTCACAAAAACGAGCACGTTAACTGGTTTGATTTAAACTGGTAAAACCGCAAAACTATGACTCTAAGCTGCCCTTGAACCTAAAACTGAACACTACTTGCAGCTGCCAAACAATAGACTTTTCTGTGAGGTTAACAGTAACACCAAGAGGGTGCTCAGCCCTTAGAATAAATCAGTCACAGAGGCTCGGAAGTGCAGCCTTCATCCAAGGATAACACTGAGGAGGTCAGAAGGGTAAATAGAAACAGGATCCATAGAAAGAGTAGAGTGAAGAGACAATGGGGTGACTGTAGTCAGTGCCAGAAAATGAAACATGTATGGCTGGTGGAATGGAACAGCAGTCTCACTGAAACTTTCTGATCGCAAGAGCAAATGAAAAATAATAAACCACAGCTATTCACTGAACACATGTATAAAGCTAAAATTAAAAACCTTTATGACCTAGCATTAGTTAGTGGTTTCTTAGATAATACCAGAAACATAAGCAACAAAAGGGGAGGAAAAAAATTACTTCCAAATTAAAATCTTTTGTGCTTCAAAGAGGCTATCAAAATATAACCCCAAGTCCCAGCATGGGAGAAAAGACTTTCACATCACCTCTCTGCTGAGGGACTTCATAGGTTGCCGTGAGTCAGAACTGACTTAATGGCAACAGGTCTAAAAAATAAATAATAGGACGAAATACAGTGTAAATGCAGGACTATATGGAACACAATTTTTAAGTTAATAAAAAAAATTTAAGATTTCTTAAAACTCACTATTAAAAAAGACAAATAGTCCAGTTATAAATTGGGAGGATATCTGATTAATATTTCTGCAGAGATGATGATACACAGATAATCAGATAAAAAGTTGGTCAACAGCATTAGTTAGCAAGGAAACTGAAATCAAAACCAACATGAGACGCTACATTCCACCCAGCTGTTGAGTGGAATCACACTGAGCCTTCTGCACATTTCTGAGGCTGTAAGTCTTCAGACCATCAGAGCACCTTTGACACCCACTTGGATAGTGAGCAGCTTCTGAAAAACCACTGGAGGGTCAATTTCTGAGTCACCAGCTTGATGACAGTGAGGATAGCTAAAATAAAAAGGCAGATAGTAAAAAAAAAAAAGGCAGATAGTAACAAATGATGTAGCTCAGGTTCTTTTTTTTTCCCTATAATTATATTTTATTAATCTTCATAAACATTTACAGAGATTTTGGG
>NW_006400017.1:3230739-3238502 GCF_000299155.1 Elephantulus edwardii
AATCTACTGATGCTTGCCTTGTGACCTAGAATGTGATCTATTCTAGAGAATGTTCCATGCACTTTGGAGGTTCTATTGAAATCTTCCTACAGTCTTCCTGGGAATAGAGAAGCCTCTTAGGAAAAGATGAGTAATTCCTCAAATCGTTAAACAAAAGTTACCATTTGATCCTGCATTCATCCTCTTAGTTTTATCAAGAAAAAATAATATCTGCACAAATATGAATATATTTCATAATGGCCCAAACATGGAAACAGTTTTCCATCAACTGATTGAAGGGATAAGCAAAATGCTGTACAGCCATGCAGTGAGATGTTAGCAATAAAAAGGAAGTCAGTGTGGATAACATGCACAGACCTTCCTTGAATGAAGCTTGAAAATAAGCTGAATGTCATATCGCCTCATAAGATATAATTCTCTTTCTACAAAATGTCTACAGTAGGACACCGAGATGGGAGATCTGTGGTTGTCTTAATCCTGAGGAAGTTGGGGGGAACCAGAGGGATATGCTAGGGATGAGGTTTCTTCTTAGGGAAATGAAAATATTCAAAATTTTTTTTTGTTGTTGATTGGACAGTCCTTTTAATATACTAAAAATCTATGCTTTACGAAAAATTGAATGGTGGGTGTATGGATGATGCCTCAGCAAAGGAAGGGAATGATTTTGATAATTGTTCTCTGTGAACTATTTCTTCATTTAGAAACTTGTTCACACAGCTTCTTCCTTCCTGGGCCAGCGTTGGGGTGACGTGGGGAAAGTGGTGTTTAAATAAACCTTGGGGAAAAGATAATTTATAGAATATGTTCCTTTGCAGATGAAGAAGATAAGGGTAGCTTACAGGAACTTTCTACAGATCAGAAGTGCTTTGTGGAACACATCCTTTGTACAAAGCCACTGCCATGCAGGTAAAAACTTCTCTCCCTTATACAGACAGATAGCAGCTATTCATTTTGATAATTTAGGTATATTATAACCACTTCATAAATGATTTTGCCAAGTCATTTGAAAGTAAACTGTTCACATTACACTTCACTGCTGAGATGTTGTTGTTACTTTTGGTACGTGCTGTCGAGTCTTGTGACTCAAAGCAATCCTATGTACAACAGCCCTGGACCTTGCTGTACCAGGTCTTATTGTCTCTGACACACCTAGCCCCATTACCCCAGTCACTGAATCAATCCCTCTCATCAAGGCTCTTCCTCTCCTGTGCTGTCCCTCCACCCTTACAAGCATGATGTCCTTCTCCAAGTACTGGTCCCTCCTTGCAACATGCCTAAAGTATGTCAAATGGAGCCTCAGAATCCTTGCCTCCAAGGAGCAGCCTGGTTTCACCCTCTCTAGGACAAACCTGTTTGTTCTCCTAGCAGTCCGTGGTATATACAATACTCTTCTCCAGCACCACAGCTCAAAAGCATCAATTCTTCTGTCATCTTCAGTCATTGTCCAGCTTTCTGACTCATAGCAAGTTACTGTGAAGACTATGGCCTGGTCTTCATACACCTTAGTCTCCAGGTTGACATTGTTGCTGTACAGTCCTCTGGCAAGGTCCCTGACAGCAGACTTTCCCAGCAGATCTTTTTTCCCAGTTGGTCTTTTGGTTTCCTGGCTGCTGGTACCAAGAGTGTGTGATTGTGGAGCCAAGCAAACTAAAGCTATTAACAATCTCAGTCTCTTCACCATCTTATTATGATGCTGTCAGTTGGCTGCTGAGATTATCAGCTTATTAAATATCCCTCTCAAAAGATTTTTCATGTTTCAAGACATCTCTCCATACTGTTTCCTCTGGAAGGTATTTCCCAGTCCCCGCCCTGGCTGGTTATCTTCACCTGGCTAACTCCTTTTCTTCTTTTTGATCTTAATGTCATTTCAGGATGGCTCCCTTTGTGCCCTAGACTAAGTTATGTTTCTCCTGGTCTTCTCATTTTCTCTGTAGTACATATTATGATTTATGTCTGTTTGCTTAATGTCTGCCACCACTGCCAGAATGCATGTTTCAGAAGGACAAAGATCATATCTAATTTGCTTTATAGTTATATACTGATTGCCTCATGTCTATATGTTAGTGTCTGTAATAGATATTTAGTAAATATTTGGTGACTTAAAGCAGGCAGATTATCTAGAATAACTCCCAAGTTTCCACCTAAGTAATTGGGTGGGTAAACCCTTCAGAGAAATGGGGTTTGGGATCAAGTGTACTTTGGATGAAAGAGAGTGGTTAACTGGGACCACCTGGAATTTTAGAACAATTCTTATAGGACATGCAGGTGGGGCTTGGTAGGTCTGTTTATCCAGTGATGTATATATAGTATATAGTGTATAGTGTATAGTGTATAGAGGAGTCCGAGAAGCCACTTAGCAATGAGCAGTGAATGTGGGAAGTGGAGTCCAGGTCAGCAAGGAAATGGAGAGCAGTGGTCACAAAGACTGGAGGAGAATTCAGGGGCAACAATGTCAGGAATGCTGAGGAGGAGAATGTTTTCAGGAGAATGCAGTGGGCAGCAGCGTCAGAGAAATGGCAGCAGCCCACCCAAGGGCAGTGCAGATCTTAGATTCTAAAGAGTTCATTAAGGACCACTGGAAACACAGTATTAGAGGCAGAAAACAATAGCAGACTAGCAGGTGGAAACGTAATGGGGCAGTACATAAGCGTTAATGGCAGCAGTGGTAAATCCTGTTACATACACACTCTGGCATTATCAGTAAGGGCAGACATAAATCTGTAAGTGGATAATTGACCTTACAGGCAAGATGAGCAGGTATGTAGGTGAATATAGGTTTGGCAAATGGATATATCATCAAAATTGTGAAAACTTTGTCTGTAACCAAACACCTTGGGGAGATGAATCCCTGGACTTGGGAATGTAGGACTGAAGTTTCAGGAAACATCAAGGTCAATTGTTGAAAACAGTCCACAGAGACAGTAATGGTCTACAGTCTGCTTCGGTGAATAGTCGCTGGGATCTTAAAAGCTTTTCCGTGGCCATCCGAGGTGTAGCCTTGTTCTCACCTCATCTGGATTAAAG
The DNA here is from genome assembly GCF_000299155.1 of Elephantulus edwardii. Classification (NCBI taxonomy): domain Eukaryota; kingdom Metazoa; phylum Chordata; class Mammalia; order Macroscelidea; family Macroscelididae; genus Elephantulus; species Elephantulus edwardii. The sequence goes on from NW_006400017.1 coordinate 3,233,764, forward strand.
AAGAGTGAAGACAGACTGTTGGACCACATGAACATCAGTCTCTCTGCCCCCAAGACCAGAAGCGCTGGATGCTCCCACTGTTGCCTGGGATCACCGTAGAAGGTCCCTGATAGAGTGGGAGGAAACTGGAACAAAACTCAGAAATCACCAAGAGGGCCAGGCTGACTGGTCTGATCAGAGGCTGGTGGAATCCCAGGACTGTGAGCATTTGACACCCTTCAAGCCTGGGACCGAGATCACCTGTGACTCAGCTTTCAGCTGAACAGCAGACAGGCCTGTAAAGTGGTCAATAACCACAGGGAGGAATGTGCTTCATAGACTGACCAATCAGAAGCAAAAGGGAAGTACTTGCCCAGGACTAAAGTTCAGAACAAGGGAAACTAGGAATGAAATGGGAAGCAAAGGGCAGACGTACTAAGACTGATATTATAATGAGGGGATTCTAATCGGTGTCACAAAATCTAATGCGTATGAATTGTTGAATAGAAAACTAATTTGCATTTGTTAATTTAAAATTTAATTTTAAAAAATAAATTACATGGATTAATCTCGGGGAAATCCTATTTATGTAAATTTCATAAACCAGATAAAATGACATAGTACTGCTTAAGAATGAATACCTAGATTAGAAAACTATGTAAAGCAAAGGAGGGGGATGTCAGAACAGGGAGAAGTTGGCACCAGAGGATGGTCACGTGGGAGCTTTTAGATTGCTCAGAGTGTTCTTCCTGACCTGGATTGTGGTTCCAGTGTATAAAAATACTTTTCTATATGTAGCTTTCACACTTGAAAAAATTTTTGTAACTTCTCCCAGTTTCTTTCCCTCAAAAAAAGGAAGTGTAGGGACATAGGATCCTAGCTTGAAAGTTCTGAAGCGAAGAATGAAGGTCAGGATGTGGGTGGCCTGAAACAAATGTAGGGAGTGTTTGATGGTGGACACAAGCTAAGGGGAAATAAACAGTAGGGAAGAATTTTCAAGTCATAGAGTCGTCTTCTTCCATTGTTGTTTTGTGCCGTTAAGTTGGAACCAATCCATAGCTGACCCTCCCGCGGGTTGTCAGAGGCAGTAAATCGCACAGGAGGAGACTGCCCATCCTCCTCCCACAGCAGCTTGTGGATTCATTCAGAAATAGGGAGAGGGAGATGGCATCTAAAGACAGGGGACAGAAATGTGCCGTGGGGCCTGGTGAGGGGAGGATGCATGGACACGTGTGATGTGTTGACTGACTCCCCACCTGAGGTCCTCAGTTTTCAGATTCTTCAGTGCAGTAAGAAATAAGACTAAGAGGGATGTGGCCTGTAGGTTAAACCCTAGGCCCTAGATGTTGGGCTTCACTGAATTTTTATGTTATCTAGATTCTAAAGTTCTGAATAGTCAGCAGTTTCTGAGCCTGAATCTCTTGGACACTGTGCTAGATCTCCAAATATAGCAGTATCTTACCCATGAGTGAAGACACACATGAAGAGTTAATTCCGTGTAACAGACAAGTGCTCAGAATACATGGACACCACCAGGCTCTGGGCCCTGGCTAGACTGTCAAGTGATGGCTTGTTTCAGACTAATTAGAACTGGAAGAGTTGTTTTACAAGTTATCCTTTTGAAGTTACTGCAGATAGATATCGTGACCCAGCTGCCTTGGCCTGAAGTGCCCATGAACTTCATTTATACCTTTGCTCTTTGTCCCATTACATTTGCTGTTTTGTCACGTAACTATGGCTGTTTTCTCCCAGGCAGCCGGCTCCGATTCGAGGATTCTGGATTGTTCCTGACATCCTGGGACCCACAATGATCTGCATCACCAGTACCTATGAATGCCTCATAAGGCCTTTATTGTATGTCTGTCCATTTTGTATTTCCCACATAGCTCTCGATTTCTTGTAGAGGAAATTCATTCCATGCTGGGAAATGAAATGTTCTCAGTAACTGACTTGAAGCTATATACATGGTGTATCTTTGGCTTGTGAGCTTCTGAATTGAGAGAGTGGTTATTTTGGTTACTTCTGTCATCTCTAGGTTTTATTTTAGGCAAAATTTCTGGCATCTCCAACTACCTAAGAGTTGAGAGCTTTTCTTCCAAGTATGGAAAAGAATACTGTCAGGACCAAATTGCATTACTAATATGAATTAGATTTAATGGCTCTCAAGCTCTTCTTATGAACTAAACCATTTTGGACTTTTTTTTGGCTAACATCCCCTCAGACCTAGAGGGGTGAAGTAAAAATGTAAAGTTACAGGTAACAAATAGTAAAGCTGGATTCCGATTAAAATCTTTGATCCTTTCTGCCTGCATCCATACTTAAGTCTCACCATCTCTGCCTGCCTCAGATTGAATAGATTTTGGGATTTAATAGAATGTATCAAATCTTTGGAAGAGAGGTGGTATATTGCAACTCTAAACTCACTCCTTGTTCCTTTTAAGGAACACAGGTGATAATTGGTATTTTTTGGGAGAAGGTTGTAGGAGGTACCAGAAACAACAGGTAGTGACTGTTGACTAGTAGACCTCTCAATCTCTTCATTTCAAAGCATGTAAAAAGCATAAAAGTTCAAATAAAGGTGTTCCTTTACTGTTGAGGACCTTCCATGTTCTTTGAAGATTAAGAAATTATACTATTTAGAGTGTGAAACAACAATTTTGTAAGTTTTATACTGAAAGACTAAAAGTTTTGGCAAGACTAAAAAAGCTAAAACATTTATAACACTTAAACATTGCCCCCCCCCCCCTTTTTTTTTGCCTTACTGTATTTTTTATATACGCTTTGATCGGATCCAAACTATATCTAAGAAGTAAGTGACTTTGATCGGATCCAAACTATATCTAAGAAGTGAGTGATTACTTAGGGCTCTGGGCTTAGAAACAGGCTCTTCATGGGAAAAGTGCATGATTAATTTTTATGCTACTTTGATTTTTCATAAAGACTTCGGTAAAGTCCAAAATGCTTGCCAAAGGCTAGCATTGTTAGAATGGGAGAGAGCTCTAGCAGGTGACCTCTTGAATGCAGAAACCACACTTGTTTTTCTACAAAGGTTAAAACCTTATTTCCCAAAACCACAGAATTCTGGCTAAAGTAGTATGACTTATACTGCTCTAATAGTTACTATAATTGATCCAGACAGATCTGGTTTTTATGTCTGTTCTTTATACATTTTGCAGAAGCACGGTCCACCCAGCATCTCCTCCCCTCCTTTGTACCAGAGAAGATGTTGAAGTGGCAGGGTCTCCCCTTCGCATTCTGGCTGAAACCCCGGATTCATTTGAGAAGCACATTAGAAGCATTTTACAGCGGAGTGTTGCTAACCCAGCATTTTTGAAGTATGAATTCTTAAGTATATAGGTTTTAAGAATGGTTTCTTTTTGTTACCATAATTCCATTTCATCCTTTCTGCTGTCAGCTTTTTAATTTCATATGCTGTTTACCATGAGAACTTGAATTGTTAGCTGCCCTGGAATCTGCCCATTCGTGACTTTAAAATCAGTGTGTTTGTGTAGTGGGATCATCTGTGATTAACAGGAGATGTTAAAAAGGAAATAAAAGGGGGGGAGCCATGATTTTTTTTGGGGGGGGGTCTGTTTTCAGTTGTTTATTGTGCTAAGGAAAGTCATAGAAGAAACCTTTTTTTTAAAGGTCTTCTGAAAAGGACACAGCCCCTCCTCCAGAGGAGTGTCTTCAGCTCCTTAGCAGAGCCACACAGGTGTTCCGAGAGCAGTACATCCTTAAACAGGACCTGGCAATGGAAGAGATCCAGCGCAGGTAGATGGCCTGTCCTTACCTTCTTGGGATCCTGGTTGGTAGCTGACACTGTAAGGTCCTAAACCTGGTTTCTGATTGAAAATAATTTCTTTTTGTTCTCAAAGGGTCAAATTACTGTGTGACCAGAAAAATAAACAACTAGAAGATCTTAGTTATTGTCGAGAGGAAAGGTGAGTACCAAAACTTGTGGAAACAGGTGAGACTAGAGTTCTCTCACCTTAAGTTACTAACAATGTCTGTGTTTAGTAAAAGTCTACGGGAAACGGCTGAGCGCTTAGCTGACAAGTATGAAGAAGCTAAGGAGAAACAGGAAGACATCATGAATAGGTGAGTTACACAGCATTTGGTTCCTACTCTGTTGCTAACAGTGTTACTTTTGCTACACGCTATGGTACTAAGGGAAATGAACCTGTAACAGGTGTTCAGATACCTGTAGAATTTGTTTACCCTACTGCTCTCCTTGGTGGGGAAGATAGATGTTTCCCACAAGCCCATCGTGTGGGGTTCTCTACAGACACCAGACCATGAATTAGGAGCCTTGTATTCTCTTTGTACTAATTGGTAGGCATGTTAAATGCTAAGAGGTTTGCTTACCTTTTTTTCCCTAAAGGATGAAAAAAGTGCTGCACAGTTTTCACTCTCAACTCCCAGTTCTCTCTGATAGCGAAAGGGACATGAAAAAAGAATTACAGTTGATACCTGATCAACTGAGACATCTAGGCAATGCCATCAAACAGGTAGGAACCAATTGACAAAGTGGCTAAACTGGATGGTTTTTAAATGAGCTCGTTCTGTAGAAAAGGATTTTATAAAATGTACAACACAAGTTAAGGTAGTCTAAAAATTTGTGGCAAAGCATAGCCAGAATGTCTGTGTTCTGTTTTACACTTAAGGTTATTATGAAAAAGGACTATCAACAGCGGAAGATGGAAAAGGTATTGAGTCCTCAAAAGCCCACCATTACTCTCAGTGCCTACCAGCGAAAG
>NW_006400017.1:3239042-3290573 GCF_000299155.1 Elephantulus edwardii
ATATCCGAAATCATGTAAACTTCTGACACCACCAGGATTCGATCCACAGCTAACATCAAAGCCAAAGGTGTGAACTCACGTTGTAAACAAGTATTATGTAATTTATAAAGTGGCATTTTGATGGAAAGCTGGTGTATGCATTTATCTTATTTTATACATTTGATAAACTTACTGAATAAATGTTTATATTTAAAACTAAAGCTCAGTCAAGTCTGTGATTATACTTGATAGTGGCTGGCTTACACTTCTTTTTAAGAGCACTTTTGAGCTTCACAGGGCCAAATCTCCATGAACTCTTTGCGCCATGATTGAGCAGGAATAAAGTGGCAGATTTGAGCTGCATTTTAAAGTAGAGCACCAGGTCCTTTCTCCTTTAGTGCTGCCTCTGGAGGTGGCTGTTCTCTCCTGCTGGCATAATGGCTGCCCTCAGACCCCTGGTGAAGCCAAGGATTGTCAGAGAGAGGACCAAGGAGTTCATCTGGCACCATTTAGACCACTATGTCAAAACTAAGCATAACTGGGAAAAACCCAGGGGCATTAACAGCAGGGTTCAGAGAGGATTTAAGGGCCAGATGCATAATACTGGTTACGGGAGCAGCAGGAGGAAAAGCGCATGTTGCCAGTGGCTTCCGCAGATTCCTAGTTCACAGTGTCAAAGAACTGGAAGTGCTATTGCTGTGTGACAAATCTCACTGTACCCATTTTGGTTGCAGTATTTCCTCTTAAGTACTGCAAAGGCACTGTGAAAGAGCAGTCCAACTGGGCTTTAGGGTCACCAATTCCAATGCCAGGCTGCACAGAGAAGAAAAGGAGTAGAAGCTTGCGTGCATGTTTTGTGCTAAGTAAATCATAAAACCCACCAAAAAGGGGGGGCAGGAGAAGACCCACCAGAAACAATTCTAAAGAGGGACAGAGCCTTGGAATTCAAAGGAAAAGTCCACACAATATACTAGGTAGCAGCGCGTTTTTAATGTGAACACTTTCTTCTCAAGGACACGCCTTCTGTACAGTTAACACAGTTGTGCCTGAAATCCGCACAGAGCAGAGCTCAAGACCCACAGTTGCAAAGGCCACTGCTGGCTCATTTCCACCACAGACAGTATCACCTTTCAGAGCTATGTGCTCTGCCCCAGCACATGTTACTGGAAGGATAAGGAAGTGCACAGTTAACGCAGAAAAAGAAACAATTTGGTTGGCAAAAGGTGGTTTCATCTTCAGTTAATGTTCGGTTATCCTACCAAATGAATTCTGAAAGGTAATACATGACCTGCTTAGAACATGGCCAAGTGACTGCCAATTTAAAGCTACATGGTAAGGTAGGTTACAGGTAAGAGGTAAATCAGGTTAGACATGCGTGAGAACATGTGTACAGACTGCATAAAAAGCACAGAAACACGCCTGAAACCCATCTATCTTTTTGTCTATAAAGGCCAAATCCTGTTTTCTAATCATTTTCCTATTATGCACAAAGCACAGTTTGGGGCGGGGGGGGGGGAGGAATCCATTTCCCACCAGATTAGTGACACAGTAATTTGTTTCATACAGAAAGAAAGTGTTAACTAAAACTTAGTCTGGATTTCTCTAGAGTATTTTCTTCAGCAAAAACTGGATCAACAGTTTGCATATCCACAAGCGAGGTCACTGACATTTCCCTCAACAGTGGCAAATGTCCCAGTACCATCTTCTGGGGAAAGGAAAAATAAAATCTTCAAGGTTAATTCAGAAAGATCAATCAGTTGCCCTGATTTACAGTAATAAGATAAAAAGACCTCAGGTCCTACTAAATGGACTAATTTTAAAATTATTTAAACGGATCTGAGGATTAAGAAAATTTCCTGGAATTAAATGAAGGTACAGATTTCCTTTAAATCAATATTCTTCATACATAAGAGCTTTAAACCAATTGTTTCATGCATGGCAGTCTTACAGCACTGTTTCCATCATTTAAGTTCATAATCATGAATGTACAACTATGGCAGTAAGCCAAGGTGTGAGGTATGTGGTCTTTCTCACTTGTTCTATGGAAGACAGAAGTGAAGACTTCAGGGCAAGTCCATGAATGAGTTCATTTATAACAAATTCACCTTATATGTTAATGATGGGGCTTATCTACTTAGTCCTTTTAGTTCCAGTAGATGGCCTTCAGATAACCTGCTGTTAAGTGAGACCAGTCACAGAAATCTTTGAAAATGACTTTGAGTGTAGCTTTCTCCCAGCTACTCCAGTGGGGAGTGCTAGCAAAGAAGCCATGGAACACATGTTAAAAAGCTGTGGCAGTTAGGGCTTGTTCTGCTGGAGCTTCGTCACATGGGCAGGGAATCTAACCTCTTGAGGAAATGGCCAACATCCTCACCTGATCTTTCCAAAATACAGCTCTGTTGTAAGCATTAAAACTTATGCTCTGACTCTAAATGGTAAGAGAAAAAGGAGGTTATCTGTCAGAGCTAGCGATCACCCTTTATTTGACTTTTGACATAGCAGTACTCAAGGCCACTGAGCAAGTGAAAATAAGGAGCAGATTTATACATATACACTTGTCAGACATAACCTGTTTTATTAATAGTATTTCCCCCACTGATCCAATAACTAAAATAGTTTCCAAACAGTAAACGGTGCAGTTGAGCGTTACCCTGGTCTCGGTGGGCCCTCGAAGACCGCCCAGGTGTGCAGAAAGAGTGCTTCCAGTCTCTTGTGCTTATCCTTTCAATTCCACTCCCAAGACATCCAGCAAAGGCCGCATTTTCAGATTCTCATAATTCAGTTCTTCAGCTGGTTTTGCTTGCAACTTCTCCAGCAAGTTTGAATAGCATTTAAGATCATCCAATGCAAATTAATAAAATTGTTTCCCTCCCCCATTTTGGGGGTAGGGTAGGGAGAAGCACTGAGCTAGGAAAGAAGTCGCTAGCCAATAGCCTGCTCTCACACTTCATATTTTAATATAAAATATTCATACAGCACACTACACCTCTGTCTGCTAACTGAATAAATACTGTTACTGATGAGCATGAGACAACAGAAAAAATGTCTCTTTTCCAATATCTGTGAGTAGAAAATTCCAACGGTGTTTGGATTGTTTAGAATTGAGAAGCATGTTCTGGAAATATACGCTGGATAAAGCAGGCAAGGAATCAGCACTCTGCCCATCACCGTCATCTGAGCCTCCCCCCCACTGGACGTGCGTCCGGAACCACCTCAGTGTTCACACTGGAAGGCCTTCCCTGCACAGCTCCGCTGTTTGCTGTTCCTGTGCTGCACAGTCTTCTCCCACTAGAAAAGCAGTTCTTCAGTCTTCGTTGTGTTGTGTCATTTCTTCAGTTAAGAGTTAAATAATAATTAATGTTGCTCTAAATGAGTTAAAAACCCAAAGTGCAGACTGGAGTCCTGCCTTCATGGGTCATGTCTCTGGGAGCTGGTTAATGTCTGTCAGTTTGGTATCATTGAGAATCGCCCGGATTCTCTCTAGGGAGTCAGCTTGCCGGATCCTCTCTAATTGTACCTAAAGAGAGAGAAGAGAGAATGCAGAGCTAAATGGGGGTGGGTCCTGCCTAGATTTTCTGAACTTTAGTTTGATTGGGTTAGTTGAGATAGAGAAGCAGATTAACTCACCAGACAACTTCAAAGAAGGGAGAAAATAATTATTAAAAAAACCAATTGCTGAAAAATATTTTATGTAACAGACCCAGTATAAACTGCTGGGATTATGGAGATGAATGACACCTGATTCCTTACAGATTCAAGCACACAATTCAAAGAAGGGCAGGCTTAAAGAGACTATTAGCAAATAGGCCAACCGCCACGTAGACATCCATAGCACCAGAGGCAGCACGGGGCGAGTGGGAGAAATATCGGCCCTGTGGGGTAACTAGAGCGGGATTCCACAGAAAGGACAAACCTCCACTGGACCTTGAATGGCGGGAGTAAGAAGGAGAAGAGGCAAGGGTGCTTACGAAAGGTAACTGCAGTGGACAACCACAGGAGTTCACAAACTAACTACAAGACTGAGGACAAAATATAGGGGCAGGAGGGCTGGGAACAGTTAGTGTTACACAAAGGAGTTTATATCATGAAAAAGGCAGAGTTGCCAGGCATAGAAGAAAAAGAAGAGATGAATCTATGTACCAGGTTTCTGGCTTGACTGACTAGACAGATATCTGGGGTGAGGACGGGAAGCTATACTGTGTAGACCTCTAGCTACTGTCAGTGGTAAAGTCAGGGACTGTCAAGCTTCCACTGAGTATAGCAGGGTACCCAAGAGTGTTGTGTAGGGATTCGCCACATGCCTCACCTGAAGGGTCTGGGAAAGCTTTACAAAATCTCTCTGTACTTGTTCACTGACATCTAATTCTGTCTGCAGTCTCTGGGCTTTGTTCTTCTCCTCAAACATCAGCTGTTCAACAGAAACCTGGAAGATAAGAATTCTGAGTATTAATGACAAAGAGTCGATGGTTACAAATGAATTATTTAAGAAATCAAGGAAATTTGTTTCCTAATATTAGGCAGGAGGAAAGTAGATAACCACCAAACTCCTACATTCTATTAAAGTCAACTCTCATTGCTGTCAAGTCAGAACCAATTCACAGCTTGTCCTCCAGCGGGGTTGTAGGAAGCTGTAAATCACATGGGAGATCGGCTGTCTTGCCCCAGGATATCAGTAGATTCAAACTACCAGAAGCACTGCCTTGGAGTTAGAGCACAGCTCCCTACAGACAATGCGTCCAGAGCTCCCAGAGCTGCTTTAGAAGACAATAGTTCAAGTTGGCTAAGCCACTTACTCTAAATCATAAAATAATGTGTGTGTCTGGTAAAGAGAAAGTGCAATTAAGTACTGCCGTCCCCTGGCAGTGACTCATCATTAAAACACAGCTACTAAATTCAGTGGCTGTCACAGCACTAGGAAAGAAACTTGAGGGATTTCTTCTGACAGCTAACAGTCAAATATCCACCAGGAAAATCCTCAGTTCTCTCTGTCCTGTTTTAGAAAGATCACTGCACCCGGCATATGTGGGAGCCATGCAGCTGCTGAATTGTACCCACAGTCTTCCTGCACTGCAGGACGGTCCACACAACTCACCAAGGCAGCATCTTCCTCCACAATTAATCCACACATGAATCTCAAGTGAATAATCAAAATTTGGACAAGTTTGGCTTAATCATCTTATGTTTCGGTACACAGTTAAAAGGAGTGACATTTCCAAAGCAGTGCTCAATGACCCTTATAGCTGTCATGTAAAGCCAGGTGGCCTAACATTAAGGAGCTGCGCTGCCAACTCAAAGGCTTATGGTCCAAATCCATCAGCTGCTCTGCAAAAGAAAGATGGGCAGTCTCCTCTAGTACAATGTACTGCTGCTAAAAACCTGCTGGAGGGTCAGCTACGGATTGGTTCTGAATCGACAGGACAGAACAACAGGGCCTATGGTAGTCTTCCAGTCTTGCAGACTTGACTAGATTACCAAAAAAAAAAAAAAAAAGAAATACACTCATGTATTTCTGCAAGCTTTCAGAAGATGGCACGGAAGAGGCAACAAAGCAAGATCCATCTTAGGGAGAAGAAAACTGAAACCCAGGTGTGCAAAACCACCTTTCTTGGGTGGTGATTCTGCACTCTTAGCACCATTTCTGTTTTGCTGTTTTTATTAATTATCCAACTAAAATCTCACCTTAGCAGCAGTCTCTTTCTTTAGCTGTTCTTCCAGAGTGCTTTTCATCTCCTGAAGGCTTTCAAGCAGTTGAGACTTCTCCCTTAAGGTGGACTCCAGCTGCGAAATATAAGAAGGAAAAAAGCTAAAACTCCCACTCCACTGAGGCCCTGCCTGCCACACTGCCTCGAGACACCTGTCCAACTTGTTGGGTCCTTCTATTGGAAGGTGGCCAGTATGCTAGGAACTAAACCACCAGAGCTTCCAGGCCCTTCTTGCCTTTGCTGTGCTTGGAATCTCTTTCTTAATTTCTGCAAAGTCACCATTCATTCTCCAATATTTGTTTTTTCAATATTTATTAAACAGCAATAAACATTTTAATCTACTGTATTTCAAGGGATGGCTATGTCATATGAGAAATACATTTACAGCATATGAACCTGGAAGAAAAAGCATTTTAATTCTGTCCAAAGAGTTAAGAAGGACTTCCTAGAATACATGACATTAGTCTCTTGAAAGATGGAAAAATTTTACAAATGAAAATACAAGTAGCAAGGGGAAGTTAGAAGTACCCCCAAAAGAGGAAATAAATGATGAGCATAGAAATGTAGGTTGTTGTTGTTGTTATGTGCCGTCGAGTCGCCTGTGACTCATAGCGACCCTCTATGCCAACTGGTCCAACATATTACGTAAAGACAGTATTCTGCATCTTTGGTGAGTAGAGTCTAGAGTCTTAAAAGCTTGAGAAAGTCCAATTTAAAAGTGTGAGAAAGATATCGAAACAATTAATTTCTTCCTGTCTGGTGCAAAGGAGAGTGACAAAATCCAAAGACTGAAAGCAGCAATTAATCCCAGAGGCTAAGGGAGTGCACAAGTCAAAGCCTCCCTCATCCTGAGACCTCCATAACTGGATGGTACCCAAGTACTACTCTGTATGGAACTGGATGGGACCCGCCTACTACCTACTACTCAGACTGAGATCACAACAGAGGGACCTGGACAGAGCAGAACAAAAATGCAGAATAAAAAAAATTCACCAAAAAAAAAAAAAGACCAGACTTACTGGACTGAAAGAGACTGGAGGAATCTTTGAAATTGGCTCTGTGTCTCCCTGCAGAACTGACACTGAAACCAGTCTTGGAGACGTCCGTTCAGGCAAATAATAGGACTGAATAGCACTGAAGAGGGATGTGTTCCTTAAACAGCTAAATAAGATCAAGAAGCTATTTGTCCAAAGGCAAAGAGGAATGGAGGAAGAGAAAATCCAGATGAAAGGAAATGGAGGAATCCTGGGTGGAAATGAGAATGCTGACACCCTGTGGGAAATGTAACCAACGGCAAAGAACACTTTGCGTTCAAAATAACGAAACGGGAAACTTATTTGCTCTGTAAACTTTCACCTGAAGTACGCACATCCATAAATTTCTTAAACTGCAATTTTAATCAAAGTTTATCGAGAACTTGGATTTCCATTCATTGTTGAGCATTTTCCTCCCTGCCCACCCTCACCCCCATTCGCTTTTCTATTTGAAAATTCTTTCACTGTTGTACAATGCTCCACCCCTACCCCAGTCCACTTTATTATACAGTTCTTATTCCGGACTGCTATCATGCAAATTTTTTCTTTTTACAAGCAGAATTTTTTAAAGAAAGAAATGTGGTGAGTCTCCTTTGTCCACAGTACAGAGTATTCAGGAATCTGGGGAGTGAGGCGGGAGAGCTAATAGTGAGACAGAAGAGCTGCTGCTTCTTTGCTAGGGACTGTGGATTTATATCCTAGAGATAAAGGGAACCACTAAAAAGGTGTTAAGCTGACTGTGCCATCATAAAGTCTGTAATACTTAACAGATCACCCTGATTTCAAGATGAGGTAAGATGAATCAGAAGTGGGTAAGTTTAGCTGTGAACCCAAACAGTGGTTTGGAAAGGATGCGGCATGTTTAGAATGCTGGTACGTTCTGCCACTACAGTATCAGTAGACCAGTGGAGGCAGAACACAGATTACAGTGGGTATTGAGATTACTCTTTCAAGAACCTTGGCTATAAAGGGAAAAAGACAGACTGGTATTTTGAGAGAGAATATAGTTCCAAGAGTACCTATCTTTCTCTTAATGGAATAGTTGTGAACATGTCTATGCATATTGTCGTTGTTGACTGCCATCGAGGATGACTCATAGCAACCTTATAAACAAAAGGCCTGAAGCCTATCGTCATTTATCAAAGTTCAAAGAGTTCCCAGAGGCATGTTGTTTAGGAAGTGGATGTCACTAAACAGGTAGAAGTTCAAGACCCATGACTGAGAGGTGATGACTGAGGAATACGGAGTGCAACTCAGAGAAAGCACGCACACATGCAGGATTACATACTGGTCAGAACAGATCATCCTTTTTCTCTGAAAAACAAGAAAAAAGGCTAGCAAGAAAAGGAGATGAACAAGTAATGGAACCAGGAAGGTAGAAATGGTCCTGCCTGATGACTTCTGTTTTCTTCTTAACTAGGGTCAACGCTGATGAGAGTGAAGGTGTCACAGCAGTGATTACTGAATGAGAAATCCAGGGGAATGGGAGACAGCAGCCAAAAGTAAATGAAAGGCTGGCTGAGGGGAACTTGGGACCCAGTGGGCAGCACTAGCACGTAAAACTACCAATTCTCAGACCATCAGTGGCTTGAGGCGGAGGCTAAGAAGAAGCTGGACACTAGAATTACTAATACAGGACTTGGCAGGTGGTAAATGAGGGCAGAAGGACAAGTATCAGATGACTTGATGTGGGTGGTGGGAGACTAGAAGAGGCAAGATATGTAAAATAGATAGAAGGAAAGAATATACAACCATGAAGAAGTCTGAAAATAAGGGAGGAAAGAAACAGTTGGAGAATTAAAAGTCTGAATGAGAAACTAAATAGGCCTGTAAGATTAAGATGGGAATGAGTCTGAGATCTAGACAGAAAACTGTGGTCAGGGAACATGAAGCTGGAGTGAGATGGCAGGTGAGGCACGGTATGACCGAGTGTGAGATGAAGGGCAGGTGAAGGTGAAGCCAGCATCTGAACGGGATCATCTACCAAAGGTGCTGATGTCTAAAAGATCACCAAGCCACCTGGAAAACATTATCTCCTGTTTCTAAGTGTCTGTCTACCTTCTTCTACAGAAGTATGAGCTCATCATGTCCTGGCTGTGCCTTATCTGTCACAATCTCACCTTCCCTGTTCCTCCTTCAGTGAACATATGGCTGATAAAAACAGATTGCTAATAAATACAGTAGTGTTTAAGATCATGGCTGAGGTTCTTATTCCACTTTAATTTTCAGTTTATGTGTGAGATCTGCTAGACAAAACTCCCTGGAAGGCAAGAACCTGTCAACTTTCATTCCCAGGATCACAGACATGGCTAGAGTCAAGAAATAATTACTGGTTGCTCACAGAATTGAATTCAAATATATATAACACTCACCTGCCCTTTTTCTACTTTTATTCTTTCTAATTCAGCTTTCAAGCTAGAAATGGAAGCTACAGGAAGGGAAGGAGAAAAACAAAGAAGTGTTATTATCCATTTGTATTTTGGATTAAAAATGTTTCTTCTTTAAATATTTCTTTCTCAAAATTAGCTCTAATCAATCAACATCACACTCAAGCTCAGGTAAAAGTAAAGGCTATATGAATAATATCATAAACTACTTCAAAGTAAAAAATCTACATCTGACTCTGCTGGGGGTTAATCTCAGGAGAAGTCAGCGGTCTGGGTTTAAGCTTGGAGTTTCCTACTAGCAATTGCTAGTCAGACTTGCTAGAAATAACAATTTTGGGAAAGTGACTTTTTCAAATGTCCATTTACTCAAGAACAATGGAGTGAATCCTTATTTGCTTATTTTCTACACTTTTCTATTTTCCATATCCTATGACCATATATATCTTTTTACAATGAGAAGCGTCATTTACCCCAAAGAGACCATAACTGCCACCCGAGCAGATATATGCACACCCATGTTTATCACGGCTTTGTTCACAATAGCAAGGAGTTGGAAACAACCTAAGTGCCCATCAACATACGAATGGACAGAGACGCTGTGGTATATTCACACAATGGAATAGTATGCTGAATTGAAAAATAAGGAAATCATGCAATATTATTCAAAATGGGTGACCCTAGAGGACATTATGCTGAGTGAAATATCTCAGCACAAAAGCACAAATACTACATAGTGCCACTGTTGTAAAATGCGACTAACATCGGGTTTGGGGGTGGGGGGGAGATTGAGAAAGATGGGATAAATTATGTATACTGCATTGAAACAGATGAGAGAGAGAGAACTGTTTAAAAGGGATATATGATTAGGTATTAGTGTCATGACATGAGTCCAGAACGAAGGCTGTACAGTGTAGTGGACTTGGGGGAAGGGATTATATAACAATAAAAGAATTTTTCTTTTACTTTCAAACAGAACAACAAACTGGAGGGGAGAGGTAGGCAGGGAGAAAGTGCAATAATGAATGAATGGAAATCCAAAATATCTCTAAATTTTCATTAAAATTAATAATAATAATAAAAAAACTTAAAAAAAAGAGAGAAGAGTCATCTAGTGTTTCCATTTTTATCTTCACCTATTTCTTCTTTGCAGTTTTCTATTTCTAACTGCAGAGTTTCTTCAAGGTTTTCTTTTAAACACTGTTCTGCTTGAATCTGCTCTTTTAGAAAAAGTATTTCAGCCTTCAACTTTTCTTCCATGTGGTCTGCTGCTGTCCTCACATTAATGATGTTCTCACGGTATTTTAACACCAACTCCCGGAGTTCCTGAATTCAGGAGACAAACGGTTATTGGGTTTTTTAACATGAAATGAAATAAAGAAGTGCAAGATATTTTAAAACTAGATTTTCAGATAGTTTTAAATTATATAAAAAGTAACATCTTGAATACTAACCTGTTTGAACTTTAATAATGGGTACTATAAAACCATGTCATATATGCTATAGAAATAGGAGAATATGACAAGCCAAAATGGTTTATTTTCACAGCAGAAAAGTCTAACATGCTTAAAAGTCTGAATTTTCTGCTCTGGAAATGCACAATAATCTTCTCTGTTAAATCAACAGTTCAGATGTTTTACTGTATATAAATAAGAACAATGGCTTAAGGGAAACTTCCAGTCTTGAAGCTCTAATTCCCCAACCACAGAAGCATGAACAGGATGCTACTAAGTAATTTATGTGCAAGATTAAAACTATATCCATCTCAAGAAGTAAGCTGGGATTAAACAGGTAACTTCTGCTGCATTCTCATCTTGGTTCTGGCAAGAATAGCATAAATCATGTGCAAAGTGGGTTACCTCTGCAGTGTCTGGAAGGATGAAGTCTTCTGCTTGCTGTAAGGACACATGCAAACTATGCTTTCCCCGGAGACTGTCATTATCTTTCTGTAACCTCACCAGCTCTTCTGAAACCTGTTCCCGTGATTGCATCAGCACTGCCTAAAATAAACACAGACACTGTATCACAGATAGAAAGGTAAATACTGTCTGCAGACAGCTGTACTGAGGAAAATAAGGCCAAAACAAATAAGGCTGAAGATGGAGACATAACTAGTAAAGTTCTACAAAACTTAAAAAAGGTAGCTCAGAGATCTTTTGATTTATAGCCTATATACATGTTTAACAAAGGGACAATGAGTCTCCACTCACTTCCCACTATTTCTTCTGATAGCTTAAAATTAAGGAATCACTTCTCTCCATATATCAAGCCTGAAATAATAAAAGGACTAGGTACTGTAGCTCAATAGAAGCGGCTGTTGGCAATTAAGATCTTTCCTTCCTTGACAGAGCCTGCCCACCAAGGCAGTTCTTGTTTCCTCAGGGCATGCATCAAATAGGACCTACGAAGAAACAAGAATCAGTCTCTTCACTTTCTACTGAGTACATGTATGTTCAAGCATACGGTCACTGAATGGCTCCAGACCCACTGCTTCTGAGTCCATCCTGACCCTTGGTGGCCCTTCGCTGGGGTTCCAAGACTGAATCTTAACAGGAGCAGATTCTTATCTTTTTCCCCACTGCATGGCTACTGTATTCACCTCACAGACCTCTGGGTCAGCATTATAATACGTAGTAACACAGTGAGTGCACCCCCAGGATCCTATTAATGGTCCAAGGGCTCCAAATATTGAAAGTAAAGACAGGGCACTTGGGAAATTTATCCATAAAATGGGAAACAGTCTTATTTCTTCTCCCCGCCCCCCCCAAGAAATGAAAATTCTTTTTTTTTTTAAAATTTTATTAGTTTTAATGAACATTTACAGGGATTTTGGGTTTTCATTCCTTCATTACTGCACCATTTTCTCTACCCTCCTCCCCAGTTTGTTCTTCTTCCCCGCCATCCGAATGTCTGTTTTAATTGTCCAATCGCCACAGTGCTTGTCAAAATCAGTTCTGATTAATCTCCTTTGTTGGTGTGTCCTTTGCCATTCCCTATCACTCCTCCCTGAGAGAGACTTCACCCTGATTCATAAGGAAAAGGGGATGGCGTATTCTCTTAGCTACTTCCTGCTGAAAAGGGACGGTGTGGGTTTCAGGGTGAAGATCTTCTCTCACTACTCTAAAGGGCCCCTTTGGCAGTAGGAAGCACATAGACTATTATGGAGATTGATTTTGGAATTTAGATGCACTGTTATTAATTGTGCTTAGCCGTACATGTTCATATCCCTGAAGATGTATCATGGGGGGGTTGCAACCTAGAAGACACAAATTTAACTAACAAGTTATAAGTACATGAGTCAAAAATTATGGAAAAGTAAAAGAAAAGATTCTTTCATTGTTTTACAAACCCTCCCCCAGGTCCCCTCCACCGTGTAGCCCTCGCTCTAGACTCCTGTGATGACAGAAATACCTAGTCACATATCTCTTTTACACAGTTTTCTCCCTCCTCTGTTTCAGTGCAGTATACATTATTGAACACATCTTACTCAGTCTCTCCCCAACCCTGAGGTTAGTCCCATTCTACAACAGTGGCATCATGTAATATTTGTCCTTTTGTGATTGGGATATTTCACTCAGCATAATGTTCTCCAGAGTCAACCATTTTGAATAATATTGCATGAGTTCTTTGTTTTTCAATGCAGCATAGTATTCCATTGTGCGAATATACCACTGCCAACTCCTTGCTATTGTGAACAAAGCTGCAATAAAAATCGGTGTGCATATATCTGCTTGGATGTCAGTTTTGGTCTCTTCAGGGTATATTCCCAGTAGTGGAATTGCTGGGTCAAATGGTATCTCTATTTGCAACTTTTTGAGAAAGCACCATACTGCTTTCCACAGAGGTTGCACCATTTTACACTCCCACCAACAGGAAAATTCTCTTTTATTCAGTTTGTAGTTTATGGGATTATAGAGTAAACAATCTGCTCCTAGATGCAAATTTATGTCTAGCTTTGTATATACCAAAAGTCTGTGTTCTCATCTGTTATGAGGGAAGGGGAAGCAAATGCCATTTAATGTACAAATATTAACATAGTTCTAAAACTAGGGTTCTTACAAATGAGAATTAGATAAGAGGTTCTTTTCAAACTGTCAAAAATGTACATGATAAAAATATAATACACCAATTTTCATATGTATTATTTACTGAACTAATCATGCTGAGTTGTGCAATAGTTTTTCTCTTACATTAACATAAATTCACTGCCCAACAAAGTTCCTTTTTTCAAGTTGTTGTCAATTTGATTCCATGGAGATTTTGAAGAGCACAATGCTTAAAACAGGTATTCACTGGTTTAAAGAAGACTTCAGAGAATGTTCAATGATTGAAGAGATTATCTCAGGAGGACAATTTCAGGGATGCATTCAACCTCCATAGTTCTACAAAGTCTAGAGTCAACTAGAATCTGAAATTCTGCAGTTAGCCAGCCATCATCTGGTTCTGTTCTGATGGAAAAGGAGGCCATAAATCAAATATTCCATACACTCCTCTTCCTCGGCTGCTGCAGGTGACATCAACTGTTGTGCCTGGGATGGTCATGTTTTCATTTTTTTCCTAAAGCTAACCTCCTGTCTTTACACAAAAATGTCATTATTTTCCCTCTTAGAGAAAGATGGGACAAATAATGTATACTGCATTGAAATAGATGAGGGAGAGAACTGTTTGAAAGCGATTTATGATTAGGTATTATCAGGACAGGAGTGCAAAATGAAGGCTGCATAGTGGAGTGGACTTGGGGGGGGATTATATAACAATGAAGGAATTTTTCTTTTACTTTTCAAAGAGAAACGTGAATTGGGGGGAGCGGTGGGCAGGGAGAAAAATGCAATAATGAATGAATGTAAATCCAAAGTCTCTGTAAATGTCCATAAAAAAAAAAAAAGAATAGCTATCTTGCAACAGTGAATGAATGAAAACCCCAAGTCTCTGTAAACTGTCATTAAAATTAATAAAAAAACTATTCATCTAAAAAAAACAGCAATCTTTATATGTATCTCAACACTTTTTACATATTTATAAAATTTTTAAATTAATGTACTTTTTTTACTTGAAAGATGGTTTTAAAAATTCATTATTGGTTTTTATAACAATTGTTTATAGATGTTCTGTGAATGTTATAGATGATTTATACCTCTCTTGATGTTGTAAATATTCTACTGTATTATGTCACCTATTTAATATTCTTACCAAGATGCTTAACCTGAATCTAATAATTAGATAACTGCATTTTATTAAGCAGTTTAGCCTCAAATATTCCACAAGGAGACTGAGATGACTCTTCAAAAATTTTAATATTGGAAGTAAAATTAAAAAATAAAAGATTATTATAGATTTTTAAAAAAATTTTATTTTATTATTTTCTCTGTGTGTGTACCGTCAAATCGGATCTGAATGGTACAGGAGGAGATGGCCCCTCCTTCGCCGGCAGAGCATCTGGTGGATTTGAAACGCGTATCTCTGGGATTGCAGTGCAGCTTCTTACCACTAGGCCACCAGAGCTCCCCTAGATTTTTAAAAAAACCTAAAGAATCAATAACAAAAGACAGTGTATGGTGTTATTTATTGATTCTTGGATTAAAAAAGAAAAAAAAATCCCACCAAATAAACCATCAAGGGCTTTTTGGGATAACTGGAGAAATTTCTAAGAAATTTTGTGATTACTTAGAATAGGGTAGCATCTTTTTTTCCTACAAGAAAATACTTAAATAGTTAGGCATGTCATGATGCCTGTATCTTAATTCTAGATGGCTCAGTCAAACAGAAAGGAGAAGCAAAACTCCCAAACGCTATGCACTTGCCATAAGACTAGAAATTAACCAAGAGGAGAAAGCTTAGAAAACCACCTACATGGAAACTAAGTAACTCTCTGCCTGAACACAATTGGGTTAGAAAAGAAGTTAAAAAATGAAATAAAAAAGTTCCTTAAAAAATCCAACAAACCAAAAAAAAACCCTCCACACCAAACCATGCACTTTTACGTAGTTGTTGTTGTATACAGTCCCCACAGGTGACCCCCCAGCGGGTTTTCAGAGGCGGTTAATCACGTGGGAGGAGGCTGCCCGTCCTTCTCCCACAAAGCAGCTGGTGGCCTTGAACAGTGTTTCTTTGAGACTGCAGTGCAGCAGAGAGGGAAAGAATAAAATCACCTAAAACTCCCCAGAGGATATGAAGTGCAAACATGTACAAAAGTGGTAAAATATTAAGAATTCATTTAAGCGATGGTTTGTCAGAGCTCATTCTAGTATATTTTAAAAAACTTTTTTTAAGTTTAAAATTTTTCTAAATTCAAAGTTTAGGAGAATAAGTCCCTAGGCAGGACAAACAGCTAAAATGTTTAGCTGCTAACTGAAAACTTAAGACATTTGGGTTCACCTAGAAGAATCACCTCAAAAGAAAGGACTGGTGATTTTCTTCTCAAAAATCAGCCACTGCGGGGAGCTCTGGTGGCCTAGTGGCAAGAAGCTGCACTGCAATCCCAGAGGAACACGGTTCGAATCCACCAGACACTCTGCCGGAGAAGGAGGCGCAATATCCTCCTGTACCAGTCAGATCTGATTTGACGGTACACGCACACAAAATTAAAAAAAAAACAAACCCACTTAAAAAAAAAATCAGCCACTGAAAGTCTTAAGGAATAAAGCTCTATCCAATACACATGGGGTGACTATAGGATGGACTTGGCTTGATGAGAGCTGTGACTGGTATTAACAGTCAAACACTCTCAAAGTCACTCTTTTCTGAAGAGTTGTTGAATACTTGGAGAAGAGATTGAGGTTGTTAAGAACTTCACCATGCTTGGTTCCACAATCAACACTTCTGGCACCAGAAGTCAAAAAATCAAAAGACTACCTGCATTGGAAAAGTCTACTATTAGAGACCTCTCTGGAATACTGAGGAGCAATGATCAATCTGGAGGCTAAAGTATACCTGATCCAGGCCATGGTCTTTGCAATCACTTGCTATCTATGTGTCAGAGAGTTGGATAATGACTAAGGATGATAGAAGAATCAATGCATTTGAGTTGTGGTGCTGGAGAAGAGTGTTGAACATACCATGGACTGCCAGAACAAACAGGTCTGTCCTGGAGAAGGTGAAACCAAACTGCTCCCCAGAAGCAAGGCTTCTGAAGCTCCATCTCACATATTTTGGGCACACAGCCAGAAGGGACTAGTCCTTGAAGAAAAACATCATGCTTGGAGGGATAGTGCAGGAGAGGAAGACCCAGGATGAGATGGATTGGCTCAGGGACTAGAGAAATGGTATTAGGTTTGTCAGAGACAATGAGATTGGCTCAGGATAGGGGAGCGTTCAGAGCAACTGTACACAGGGTCACTATGAGTTGCAAGTGACTCGGAGCTCTGGTAGCACAGTGGTAAGGAGTTGCACTGCCAACTCAAAAGGCATGTAGTTCAATTTCTTGCTACACCGCAAGAGAAATATTAGCAATCTCCTTCTGTGTGATTTACTGCCTCTGAAGATCTGTGGAGGGTCAACTATTAGTCAGTTCTGACTCAAAAGCACATAACATCAACAAATTTCATATGTGGGTGTTGTATTAACTTACCTAACAAAACACAAATCCAATAAAAATATAAGGAGAAAGACTTCTTTGTAATTCAGGAAGCAGTAATTATAGCCAAATAACAGTGACTCTGTAGACTTCTGGATATTGGCTTCCCTCTGTTTCGTGTGCTTTGGCCTTTGGAAGCCAGTTTTAGTAATAATTTTTTTTACCTTCTTTCTAATCAGCAAATACAAATTTTAGCCTGCATTTCTAACGTGAACAAAGAAAACATCCTTCTCAATGTTACATAGATTAATTAGAGCCCATTTAGAGAAAAGTATCTGAAACAACCCTATTTACTATCTTGACTTTGGGGAACTTTCACACATCAAACTCAGATTTAACTTCAATAACAAAAGGGTTTTCAAGGTCAGGTTTGATTAAGGAAGTCCTTCAAAGAAGTCTCATCTGTCAATTTCTCCTCCTTGCATACACCCTTAAACAAGCACAAACACCAGTAACGATAAGAAATGCATATAACAAGAGAGAAAGGGCATCTCCCATTTCAATGTAGGCAGCAGCAAAAACAGTGAAATGAGGAGAAATGGTAGCTATGCTTAAAGTGAAGTCATGATGCTGGAACTGTGAGTTAACTGGATCCTGAGGACTGATGGTTCCAAAGGAACAAGGTGTATTTACAATTCTGATCTAAAATACTGCATTTAGGGATGCTGAGGCTGAAAAGTTTCTTCTGATACCACCTGGAAGCACCCATTACCTCTATGGAAATAGTGCTGTTACTCAGGAAAAACATAGTGACTGCTCTAAAAAAAAGCCCCATCAACCAAGAGCTGGTACAATTTCAACATTTAGTTTGTGTTTGAAACTGGAACGGAAATAATTCCCCACAGTTTATTTTTATAAGATTTTCCAAGTTAAAAATTTAAAGTTAAATGTTATAATTTCTAGGGAGCTCTGGTGGCCTAGTGGCAAGAAGCTGCATTGCAATCTTAAAGGTGAGCAGTTCGAATCCATCAGATGCTCCACTGGAGAAGGCGGGGCAATCTCCTCCTATGCCAGTCAGATCTGATTCGACATACAACAAATTTAAAAAAGAAAAAGAAAAGGTTATAATTTCTGTGTCAACAGCTAGGTTTAAAAGAGATGATTTCTTTACAGTATCTTGCCACTACTCAATGTTCCACAGACAGTTGATGGCCAGGGAGATAAGACTTATAGAAGATTTTAAGACTGAACAATACATAAGACAGTTAACATTTATTCAAAAGTTTAACTTACCATCTGTTCCTGAACCTCTCTCTTTGCTTGGGAAAATCCCTGTTGTAACTCTTCAAGTAAAATCTCAGATGCTTGGGCCCTTAGGACAAGTGCAGAGATCTGGGTTTTGGTTTTGGTTTTTTAAGAAAAAATGCAAACACAAAAAGCACAGAGTTAGGAAAGTGGTTATTCTAAACAAACTCTTCCTGCAGAATTGATAATGTTTTATTAGGCTACCTTTTATCTTCTTTAACAGATGTATGCAAATCAGCTGAGTACAGGCTTTGGGATTTTTGGTAACACAAGGCAGTGCCTACAGCCCCTTCCATTTTACATTAACAACAGATACTATTTGAATTTCTAAATTAACCAATCCCTGTCATCAAATTAATTGCAACTCACTTTAATGCTACAGGACAGGGTAGAACTAGATTAGTTTCCAGACTATAATCTTCATGGAAGCTGACTGTACATTTTCCTTCTTTCTCCAGGGGTGAAGTTGACTAGTTCAAATAACTACCTTTGTGGTTAACAATTTAGCACTTAACAACTGCACTACCAGGATTCCTTACATGCATCTCTGGCAGTTTATCAACCTATGTGACATAAATATTTCTAAAATAAAATTTAAATTTAAAAACACAAACAATAAAACATCGATATAAGGGATAAATTAATCTCTTCCAATTAAGATTCTCTGAAGATATTTATTTACAAGCAAAAAACAATTATCACGGAATTCTAAATGACTTTGAATTACTTTTCCTGTTTCTGAGGAAAACTAAATGTTACTGAGTCTAGAACAAGAGTTATACTGTAAATCCAAACAATCACGTTTGTTGTTGTTGTTGTTGTTATGTACTGCAGAGCTGGGACCAACTCATAGCGGACCCTCCTATGGGTTTTTAGAGGCCATAAATCACACAAGAAGACTCCATCTTCTTCCCATGGAACAGCTGATGGATCTGAACCATGTGCCTTTTGGTTGACAGCACAACCCCTTATAATTAAGCCATTTAAAAAAAAAAAACCTCTGTTGTCAGAATTTTACTTTCAACGAGTTGTTGTTAAGTGTCGTCAAGTGGAACAAAACTCATAGCAACACTATAAACAATAGACATGAACCCTGTTCTTTAACTATTGTTGTTTCTCTACGTTCATAGTTTCCAGAAGCTGTTGTTTAGGAAGTGGATGGTACTCCTGTTTCCAAGCATGTCTTAATCTGGGAGCTCCACCAAACACTGTCCCATCATAGGTACCATTATGGCATTTGGCACACTAGTGGCACAGCAATCAGCATCATAGCAACCCCAAGTAACTTCAATACAGCAAACTGACAAGACCAGTGCTGTATCACACAGAAGACTGTTCATCCCAAACACAATTAACACCAGGCCTGAGGTCCCAATCGTTTTAAAAACAATGGATTATATGAAAAAATTTTTCTCACTTTGAATGAGAAAAGCTGAGTAAACTATTAGCATATATCTACTTGAAGAATCAGAGACAAGGACAGGGGAGAAGGACACATGGGAAGGGAAATGCACCATCCGGAAAAGTTCTTCTGTAGGAACTGGGCAATCACAGGCGAGCCAGATGCAGTCATGACAAGTTGAGCCTGGAAGTTTAAAAACCTCCTTCAGTACAGGGTGGCAAAAACAAAAGTTCAGGGCCCACTAAATAAGTAGAGACCAGATAAGCAACCTGCAGGAATTCCAAAGGTTCACACTCTAAGGATAAAAGATAAAATAACCTAACCCCTTTAACTGAAAAACCAAGCCAAACCAAAACAAACCAAACCCTTAATCCTTATTATACTAAGTTAATATGACCAAGGCTTTTAAAATCATGAGTTTATTGCGTTTCAAAAGGAAGATGGTATTATCCCAGGTTTATTGTCTAGTTCTCAAATACATTGTCTAGTACTCAAGTGAGAAGTTATCAAAAAGCATGATAAAAAATAAAATTAAAAATAGGTCCATAAGGAACTCAAGTATGTGAATTAGCAGACAGACATTAAAATAACTATGCTTACTATGTTCAAAGATATAAAAGATACAATTTAAAACTGGTAGAACTGATAGCAATAAAGACTAAATGAAAATGGTATACGAAAAACTAAAATCACCTAAAATTCAAGCCTTGCTGATTAATAGTGAAAACGTGGAAAGAACCTAAATGTCTCACAACTGCAGAATGCACAAATTATGGTATATCCATGTAAAAGTTTATTCACAGCATTTAAAAAGAACTACAGGTACACAGAATATTGTGGGCGAATTTCACAGACATGACAATCAAATACACACTATAGGATTAGGTTTCTACAAGGTTCTAGAAGAGGCAATACTAAAATATGGTGTTAAAAGTCAGAACACTTATTGCGGCTTTGTTCACAATAGCAAAGAGCTGGAAATAACCCAAGTGCCCATCAACAAACAAATGGATAGAGAAGCTCTGGTATATTCTCACAATGGCATACTATGCAGCATTGCAAAACAAGGAACTCATGAAATATTATGCAAAATGGATGACCCTCACCACAACAAGATAAAGGTAAATAATCTAATAGAAAAATGGGCACAGGATATGAACAGACACTTCACTGAAAAAGACATTCAGATGGCTAACAAGCACATGAAGAAATGTTCAAAATCCCTAGCTCTAAGAGAGATGCAAACCAAAATAACTATGAGATATCATCTCACCGCAGACAGAATAACAAAATTTAACAGAACAGCAAGCAACAAATGCTGGTGAGGTTGTGGAGAAACTGGAACCCATATTCACTGTTGGTGCGACTGTAAAATGGTGCAACCACTGTGGAAGGCGGTATGGCACTTTCTCAAAAAGTTGCAAATAGAGATACCATTTGACCCAGCAATTCCACTACTGGGAATATATCCCACAGAGACCATAACTGAACATCCAAGCAGATATATGCACACCCATGTTTATTGTGGCTTTGTTCACAATTGCAAGGAGTTGGAAACAACGTAAGTGCCCATCAACAAAAGAATGGATAGAGAAGCTGTGGTATATTCACATCATGGAATACTATGCAGCATTGAAAAACAAGGAACTCAGGCAATATTATTCAAAATGGGTGACCCTGGAGGACATTATGCTGAGTGAAATATCTGAGTCACAAAAGGGCACATACTGCATGGTGCCACTGTTGTAAAACAGGACTGACCTTGGGGTTGGGGAGAGACTGAGAAAGATGGGTTCAATAATGTATACTGCATTGAAACAGATGAGGGAGAAAACTGTTTAAAAGGGATATGTGATTAGGTATCTTCGTCATAACAGGAGTCTAGAGCGAAGGCTACATGGTGGAGTGGATCTAGGGCAGGGTTTGTAAAACAATGAAAGAATTTTTCTTTTACTTTTTCAAGAGGGGAGTGTACTAGAGGGGAGGGTTGGGAGGGGAGAAAAGTACAGCAATGAATGAATGGAAATCCAAAGTCTCTGTAAATATTTACTGAAATTAATAATAAAGTTAAATTTTAAAAAAAGAAAAATGGATGACCGTGGAGGATATTATACTGAATGAAATATCTCAGTCACAAAAGGACAAATACTGCATAGGGCCACGGTTGTAAAACGGGACTGATATCAGGGTTTAAGGAAGACAGAAAAGGAGGGGAGGAATGATGTGTATTGCATTGAAACAGATGAGGGAGAGATCTGTTTAAAAGAGATATATTCTTGTCATTACAGAAGTCCAGAATGAAGGCTGCATTGCAGAGTGAACATATGGGGAGGGACTGCATAACAATGAAAGAGTTTTTCTTTTCAAGGAGAAGAGTGATTTGGGGGTGGGGGAAGGGGTGTACAGAGAGAAAAGTGCAACAATGAATGATTGGAAATCCTAAGTCTCTGAAAACTTTCATTAAAACGAATAAATTTTTTAAAAAAAGAAAAAAGAACAATAGTGACCTCTCTGTAGTGAAGTGTTTCTTGACTAGAACAGAGAGTGAGTGTCATAAGTGTTCTCTTTGTTGATCTGGGTGGTGATTAAACTGGTAAATTTTTCCACAAATTAAAATCTAGAAAATTGTATACTTTTTATCTGATCACAAGAGCAAGGAAAGAAAAAATGTAGATAAACTGGACTTACTGTCTCTGACACACCACTCCCATTACCCCAGTCACAAAATCAATCCATCTCATGGAGGGTCTCTCTCTCCTGCACTGTCCCTCCATGCTCCCAAACATGACGTCCCTCTCCAATGACTGGTCCCTCCTTGCAACATGCCCAAAGTATGTCAGATGAAGCTTCAGAATCCTTGCTTCTAAGGAGTAGCCTGGTCTCACCCTCTCTAGGACAAACCTGTTTGTTCTCCTAGCAGCCCATGATATATTCAATACTCTTCTCAAGCACCAAAGCACAAAGGTATCAAATTTCTTTTTATTTTTTTTATTGGTAACAAAAGTTTACAGAAAACTTGGATTTCCATTCTTTAGTTGTTGCACATTTTCCTCCCTAACCCTCACGCAGTTCACTTTTCTCTTTTAAAAGATTATTTCACTGTTGTACAATGTACCTTTTCACTGTTGTTGCTTATGTGCTATCAGTTCACGTTCTATCATCCCTAGTCATTGTCCAGCTTTCTGATGCAAGTAAATGCAAAGACTATGGCCTGGATCAGGTACACCTTAGTCTCCAGACTGACACCATTGCTCTTTAATACTATGAAGAGGTCTCTGACAGCAAACTTTCCCAATGCAATATGTCTTTTAATTTTCTGGCTGCTGGTACCAAGAATGTTGACTATGGAGCTAAGCAAACTAAAGCTGTTAACAATGTCAATCTCTTCACCATCTATCATGATATTGCCAATCAGCTCAGCAGTGAGAATCTTTGTTTTCTTGATGTTGAGCTTCAATCTATATTGAAGGCTACAGTCCTTAAACTTCTGCTACAAGCACTTCAGGTCTTCCTCAGTTTCAGCAAGCAGGGTTGTGTCATCTGCATAATGTAGGTTGTTGATGAGTCTTCCTCCAATCCTGATGCCACATTTCTCCTTGTAGAGCCCAGACCCCCAGATAATCTGTTCTGCATATAGATTGAAAAGGTATGGAGATAGGACACATCCCTGGAGTATATCCTTTCCAATTCTGAACCATGCAGTGTTTCCTTGCTCTGTTATGACAAAAGCCTTCACATATAGGCTTCACATAAGCATGAGCAAGTGTTCTGGATTCCCATTCTTCTCTGAGTTAGCCACAGTTTTTTGTGGTCCACCCAGTCAAATGCTTTTACATAGTCAATGAAAAACAGTAAGACATTCCTCTGGTACTCCCTACTTTCAGCCAAGGTCCATCTAACATTAGCTACAATATCCCTAGAACCCTGGCCTCTTCTAAACTCAGCCTGCATTTCTGGCAGTTCTCTTTTGATGTGCTGTTCCAGTTGTTTTTGGATAATCTTCAGAATTTTGCTTGCATGTCATATTAACGATGTTGTGTTGTTGTTAGGTGCCGTTGAGTCACAGACAAGTCATAGTGACCCTATGAACAAAAGGCCTGAGCACTATATTAATGATACTGTTCGATGATTTCTGCACTCTGTCAGATCACCTTTCTTTGGATTAGGAAAAAATAGAACGAGATAAAAGAATAAAACAGCTAACCAACCAAAAACAACCCTAGTGAGAAAACTATTTAAGAGGTACTGGAAGAAATCTTCCCAAGTATTATGAGAAAAGAGAAAATACACATTCAAGAAGCTGAGTGAACTCCAGAACAAACGCCAAAAGAAAAACACCATGACAAATCATTATCATTTTTTTAAAAATTAAAAAAAAAAAATCCTGAATACTAGAAGTTGAATTCTAAAAGGAGAATAAAAAGTTACTGATAAAGAAGAATCATTAATATTAAATTTCTCAGCAAAAACCATGCAGACCACAAGGCAATGAGATGATACACAAAAAATTGTAAAAGGGAAAAGCTATCAATCAAAAACTCTATACCCAGCAAAATTGTCCCTCTACTGAAGACAATATTAGGATATTTCCAAATAAACAAAATAAAGATGCTTTTGAAAACTACATTAACCCTACAAGAAATAGTAAATGGTGCACTATGCATCAACCAACAAAGACTAACAATTCAATAAGAAAAACAAAAATAGCCTTTTCTATGAAGATGGTGCCAAAAGTGAAGAAAGAAGCCCCTGAAACTCCTCGAACCGAAGCCAAAACAAAGGCATTAAGGGCCAAGGAGGCAGTCCTGAAGGGCATCCACAGCAAATAAAAAAAAGATCCGCACATCACCCACCTTCTGGTGGCCTAAGATTCTGAGACTCTCCAAAGGTAGCCCAAATACCCACGGAAGAGCTTGAACACTATGCCACCATCAAATTTCCCGTGACCACTGAGTCAGCTATGAAGAAGACAGAAGATGACAACACACTTGTGTTCCCTGTGGATGTCAAGGCCAACAAGCACCAAATAAAATAAGCTGTAAAGAAGCTCTATGACATTGATGTGGCTAAGGTCAACACTTTGATTAAGATTAAGGCCTGGTGGAGAGAAGAAGGCCTATGTTCGGCTTGCTCCTGACTATGATGCTTTGGATGTTGCCAACAAAATTGGGATCATCTAAATTGAGTCCAGCTGGCTAATTCTAAATACAATTTTTTTTTCTCTCGCTCTCTCACACACCCTAAAACCAGATACCAAAATATTAAAACAAACCTTATGACTTGAGCAGGAAACATCCCCCCCACCTCTTAATGGTAAGTAAACATGAAAAAGAAACACTGATCTCAACAGCAGTCAGAGCAAACAAACTAATCACAATTAAATATCATTACATCACACATCCAATCCAATTTTTTAGATTGGCTATAATTAATTCTGGTAGTTTTATGGTAAGGAGTTGCAGTGACAACCCAAAGACATGCAGCAGAATCCACTAGCTGCTCCACAGGAGAAATAAGGGCAAGCTTCTCCTGTGTTACTGTCTCTGAAAACTTCTCCTGTAAAAAACTGTCCTGGATTACTGTCTTTGACAACCTGCTGGAGGGTCAATTAAGAGTCAGTTCCAACTCTATGGCACATAACAACAAAATGACATTATTATCATGACTGACAAAAGGAAGTTTGACAGCAGTTGTGAATCCACAGGAATTCTTCTCTAATAATGCTGGTACAAATATTTAAGAAAACTGTTTGGCATTATTACCTACTACTGTTGTGTCCTGTCTCCATACCTTTTCAACCTGTATGCAGAACAGATTATCTTGAGAGGCTGGGCTCTATGAGGAGAAATGTGGCATCAGGATTGGTGGAAGTTCTATCAACAATCTGCACTATGCAGATGACACAAGCCTGTTTTTTGACTGAGGAAGACCTGAAGCGCTTGCTACAGAGGGTCAAGGACTGCAGCCTCCAATATGGATTGAGGCTCAATGTCAAGAAGACAAAGATTCTCACCAATGGACCAATTGGCAGCATCAGGATGGATGGTGATGAGACTGAGATTTTTCACAGCTTCAGTTTGCTTGGCTCCACAGTCAACACTCTCGGCACCAGCAGCCAGGAAATTAGAAGACGTATTAGGAAGGTCTGCTGTTAGGGACCTCTCCAAAGTACTGAAGAGCAATGGTTTCTCTCTGGAGATTAAGGTGCGTCTGATACAGGCCATGGTCTTTGCTATCACTTGTGATGCATCAGAGAGTTGGACAATGACTAAGGAGGATAGAAGGAGAATTGATGCCTTTGAGCTGTGGTGCTGAGAAGAGTATTGAGGGTACCATGGACTGCTAGGAAAACAAACATATTCATCTTGGAAAGGGTCAAATCGGGCTGCTCCTTGGAGGCAAGGATTCTAAGCCTCCGTCTAACATACTGTGGACATGTTGCAAGGAGGGACAGGTCCTTGGACAGGGACATCATGCTTGGGAGGGTGGAGGGAAAGAGCAGAAGGAGAAGACCCCCTATGAGGTGGATTGATTCAGTGACTGGGGTAATCGGGATGGGGTATCGGAGACTTTGTGATTGGCACAGGACAGAGCACAGTTTAGGGCTGTTGTACATAAGGTTGCTATGAGTCACAAGCAACTCGACGGCACATAATAACAACAACTGTTGAATACACACATTCCTTTTAACACGAGTATTCATTTCTCTCTGAAGTACACACCAACAGATAAAAGTGCATCAAGCCCTGCTCAGAAGTGTTCAAAGTAGTATTATTCAAAATAGACAAGAATAGGAAATACCACAAACCACCATCAACATAAGATGGACAAATTGTGGTATAGCCATATACCGGTACAAGCATCAGTACAACAATAAAAATGAACAAGTGTCCTCACTGAATTCCACAAACAGTTGTGAATAAAGACAGATACAAACAGATTATGAGCTGATTTTTTTCCAAATTAATACACAGACAAAAATCAATGTAATAGTGTTAAAAACAGGTCTTTGCTTACCTCCAACAAGGAGGAATAGAGGAAAAGAATGTGGCTTTCATGGGTAGTGGCTAATGTATTATTAAATCTTCATGTGGTAGCCACAAGTGATATTTCTGGCATATTTTTGTGTTTCTTTTTCACTATACATTATACTTTTAAAAATTAAAATAATAACTATCAGCAAGGTTCTTATGCAGTAGTAAAACTTAGTAGAAGTGAAATGAGAAAGGGGAATCGGAGCCTTCTGATGTTCATTAATCATTTAAAACTTATTGGTGCTAAATTAGAGCTGACTCATGAACGATCCTTCAGCAGGTTTTCTGAGGTGGCAAATAATCAGGGAGGAGACTGCTCATCTTTCTCCCAAGAAGCAGCTGGAAGATCCAAACTGCCAAAGAGCTTCTACTTTGAATTAGCAGCACAAAGCCTCAACAACCATGGCGCCCGAGCTCATTCTCTCTCTTTACAGCCACTGAGTAGGACTGACTCACAGCTAAGTCTCCAGTGTGTGTTCAGAGGCTGTAAATGACACGGGAGCAGACTGCCCATCTTTCTCCCTCAGAACAAGATTCTAGAACTGAACTGCCCATCTATGGGTTGGCAGCACAACTTCCTATCCACTAGGCCACCAGAGATCTCTAGTTAATTCAAAATCAAGTATTTAAAATAAATTAACAGAGAATGAACAATATGAGATCT
Organism: Elephantulus edwardii; assembly: GCF_000299155.1. NCBI lineage: Eukaryota > Metazoa > Chordata > Mammalia > Macroscelidea > Macroscelididae > Elephantulus > Elephantulus edwardii. Next base: position 3,266,060 of record NW_006400017.1, read on the forward strand.
GTTAATCTCAGTCAGGGAAATACTAACAATCAGATCTTTCAGGCAATAAAGAAATATCATGATCTAGTCATCGTGGTCTACATTCTAAAGACTTTCACTTACTTGATGACTTGACTCTTCAGTGCTCTGCTTTATGAAGTCTTCCAGCTCCTGTTTATCTTTCATTGTTTTCTCTAACTGATCATTAGCTTGTCTTAACATCACCTGTAGTTTTTTCACCTATAAAAAAATTAAATTCAAAGAATTGCAATTCTATGAATTACAAATGCAAAATTTTTTAAGAACCTATCCTTTTTATTCTAATTAATACTCTAGATTTGTCAGTTCATAAAGAAATGAGATGAACAGTCTCATGGGATTACTGTTTTCTGCTTTATAAAAAAACAAGTTTTTTTCTCCATACAGTATTTCATCTGAAAATATCTGCTTCTCCTTTTGGGGTTCTCTAAATTTGGGCACTGTGATACTAATTTTCCATCTACAATCCATATTAACAAAATAAAATTTTCTCAAAATACAAATCATGTATTATAATACTTATAATCCCCAAATATCCAGTATAATATGTAAATCTTTTCCATCATTATTCCTTCCTCAGATCGCAGCATAGACTTTCTGTGCAGTGTCCTCTTCCACTGTTTTGTAACTCACACCTCCTATACACAGTCATATGAACAACCCCCAGTTCCTATAACACATAATGTTCCTCTGTAACTTTGTTCCTTTAGATATCTTCACTTTTCTTGAAACAAAGAGAATAATTATCTTTATAACAAGGAAAGACATTTTTTTCTTTTTCATTTTCTTCATACCTAGTTTCTTAAGCCTTGAGTGTGTTAGAAATTGTGAGGAGAGGGTTCAGATCTGTTGTACATAATTTTGCTATGAGTGGTTCTCGACTCAACAGCACCTAACAACAACTATTATTTAAAAAAAAATTGGAGTCATTGCTGCGGAGTCAGAACTGAACCCGGAATCATAACTGACCCTGAAGCAGAATTTTGGAGGCTGTAAATTGCATGGGAGGAGACTATCCATCTTTCTCTCTCTTTTTTTAAAAAAATTTATTATTAATGTGAATGAAAATTTACAGAGACTTTGGATTTCCATTCATTCATTCATTCATTCAGTCATTGTTACACTTTTCTCCCTTTCCAACCCTCCCCCCTAGTATACTACCCTCTTGGAAAAGTAAAAAAAAAATTCTTTCAATCCTTTCCCCCCCAAGGTCCACTCGACTGTGCAGCCTTCGCTCTGGACTCCTGTCATGACAAAAATACCTAATCACATATCCCTTTTAAACAGTTTTCTCCCTCATCTGTTTCAATGCAGTATACATTTCTGAACCCATCTTTCTCAGTCTCTCCCCAACCCCGAGGTCAGTCCTGTTTTACAACAGTGGCACCACGCTATATTTGTCCTTTTGTGACCAAGATACTTCACTCTGCATAATGTCCTGCAGGGTCACCCATTTTGAAAAATACTACATGAGATCCTTATTTTTCAATGCAGCATAGTATTCCACTGTATATACCACAGCTTCTATATCCATTCGTTTGTTGATGGGCACTTAAGATTGTTTCCAACTCCTTGCTATTGTGAACAAAGCCACGATAAACATGGGTGTGCATCCATCTTTCTCTTGAGGACTGGTGGATTCAAACCACCAAAAAGAGAGAGTATTTGGGTAGCAATGCAACTCCTATAAACTGCTACCAGAGCTCCCCACTCTTATACCAACTCTATCAAAGCTTAAATAAATGTTAATGAATTAACATTTATGACAAATAGCAATTAAGCAATATCTATTCCAAAACCAAACTAATATAACTTTCAATTAAGCTTTTACTCCATTAGAGGCAAGCGTCAATATTTTATTTCTCTAGGAGAGGAAGGCCCTCTATGAGGTGGATTGATTCAGTGACTGGGATAATTGGGATGGGAGTGTCAGAGACAGTGCGATTGGCACAGGACAAAGCGGAGTTTAGGGCTGTTGTACATAGGGTTGCTATGAGTCGCAGGCGACTCGACGGCACATAACAACAACAACAACAATTCCTTATCTTAAAATATTTTCTATGAGCCCAAGCTCATAATAGTACCAGTTTTAGGCTCTGAGAAAAGGGAGAAGCAAGGGAGGGAAGCTGTCCAGGCCCCAATGTACCAAACTATGTCTGCTGGAAGTCATTATGTTAATAGCTAAGCTGATGTTGTTATATATGATCAAGTTGTAATCAAACCTCCAGCAGGCATGAGTTTTCAGAGGCATGAGTCACACTGGAGGAGACTGTCCATCTTTCTCCCACAAACAGCTAAGTATAGAAGCTGTGATGGCACAGTCCATGGGAAGCTGCACTGCTAACCCAAAGGCAGTGCCTCTGTGGCTGTTCAAGTCCACCAACAGCTCCATGGGAAGAAAACAGGCAGTTTGCACGGGAGAGGAAAATAGTGCAATTTACAGTGTATGAAACTCATTGGAAGATAGCTACAATTTGGCTTTATTATTATCCAAGTTAACTGTCATATTAAGATTGTACATCAACTGGCTGCTATGATTTTTTAGTGTGGCAGCTGTGATCTAGTCAATTCTTTGATGAGGCCTGATACAAGTGTATCATTCTTTTAATGGGATTTACTATGAACAACAAATAGGAAAAGAGGGAGTTTCACTGGTGGAGTCGTCTGCACCCTGTATATATAAAGTCTAGTGGATATGGATGCCAGCTTTTTTTTCAATCTTGATTCTGCATCTGTCTCAAAATCATTTTGGTCCTTTAGATTTGACCCAGTAGTCTGGCAACCTTGGATTTATTGGCTTCTATAGCTACATGCCACAGACCTGGAACTTGACAGCCTCTCTCTCTCTCTCTATCTACCTCTATGTATATTCATTCACTGGCTTTGCTGAAGAATCCACATTAAGGCACTAATAAAGCAGACACACAAAAGCAGATTTTACAGTAAGCACTCAGTGTAAATATAACTGCCACTGCATGTACCAGATCAGCTCATAACTGAACAAGGATATGCTTCATACAGCAAATGGGGGAAAATTACTTATGTACCTCTGGTGAAAGTCACAACTCATCAATCTGGCATATCCAAAGGATACTCACCTGGTCTCTTGTTTCAGCCTCCTGAATCTGAATTCCTTGTAACTGTTTCTCATAATTGGAACACATATCACAACGTCTACCAAGTTTGTTTCCAGCATTATGTACCTGAAAAACACCAAAGTTACTTTTTATCAGGCAGAACAAAGTAAGTTTGTATCACATAGTTGAGTTACACATGAATGGCCTTATCTATGTTACTTAAGGCAGAACAAAAGTAAACAATTTCTTCAGGGTCTTAGGATAAGAAATTACAATACAGGCTCAGAGTCTAAAAATTTACAATATCTAATATAGGAAAGCAAAGAACCCAACTTTATCTCTAAGAGATACTAAACATGGCATATTAAGAGAAAAGCAGAAAGCAAGCCCAGGAACCATACCAAGGTGCTCACAATTTAAATCAATATGACAAAGCCAAGAAAGACATTACTGTGTCAAGTTACCATTTCTCCAGTTCTAATTTCAAAACAGATATTAGATTACTATATAACACTTTCTCACATATTTTTTGCATGAGACAAAAAACCGTTTCAGATTTAATAAACTATTCCACTTTTTGAGCAAAAGCTTCTTTAAAGAAAAGTAACTCTGAGTAAAAGAAAGCACTAGATAGCTGAAAAACCTGGATTCTAACCCAGAATTCTAACCCTTGTGCTACTAAGCCAAGGGGGAAACATGTGCAACTCACTTGGCCATTCTGAACACATTTCTTCTTTTGTAAATGGGGCCAATCATGTCCTGACTACATCACTGTTACCATGAAGCATGAAGTGATGAAGTATGTGCAAATAGGGTCTATAATTCATAAAGCAGTATGTAAATAGTCATTTAAATCTGTATTTCCTAATCTTATTTCTGAATTTGCAAATACTTCTGAGGAAGAAAATTAAAGACTGCCTTCCTTTCTTTCTCATGTCTGCATAATCTCTTTAAATGCATTCTTTTTATCAACAGCTGACAGGACATCTGCACTTTAAATCTAGAGTCTGATGAAAGACTATAAATACATTCATATTACAGAGAAACAGAAAGTAAATTAAATCAAGACTATTCTAACTCAGCAGCGTTATTCATTTTTATATTTTGTCTTATCACCAACTGAAACAAAACAACACCCAAAAGTAGTGCTTTTATTTATTTCTGCCCTTTCTTGACGTCTCAGTGGGTCACTAACAAAAAGGTCCAATGAGTGCTTTTTAAAAAAGGGTTATCTGTGTTACTGAACTTTAAGAGTTATGACTTGAGTTGAAAAAGTTAACACTCAAAGCAATTTCTAGGCAGTTCCCTCTCTGTCATAATCACTTGAAATGAGAAAAGCAGACTATGACAAAGGTTAAATGATCCAGGCAAACACATCCACTTATTGGCAATGCCATTATTTTCCTTGAAACTTGGGACTATCTACTGAATGATTCAAGAGTGATCCAAATCCTGTCAGAGGAGCAAGAGGAAAAAGTCAGAGGGCTAACTGACCTCTTTCTGCAGGAGATTCCATTCCGTCTCACTGACCAAACGGTAACCGCTGGGAGACACGTAAGCATTTTCTGTACCCTGGGTGACACTGGAGAGGAGCGAGGCTGTCTCTTCTTGTTCTGGTGTCATCGCTTTGATCGCTCTTTCCTGATCTTTGGTTAACATAAACCCACTTGGCATTTGTAGAGATCCAAGGGAAGCAGTATCAAAGTTCTCAGACACGGAATCCGCTCCTACCAATGGTCCAAAATCGGATTCGTCTAGGTTCCCGGCAGATTTTGCTTTGTAGTTATAGCCTAAAGCTTTGGATTGCAATGAGCCCGAGGTCCCCAAGCTGTCTGTAGACTGTGCTCTCCTAAGTCCATCTTTAAACATGTCATTGTCTGATTTACTGAATGAGTCTCCAGACGGCAATAGTAAGTCTGCATCTAAGGAGTGGACTGAACCATGAGTACTGTCTAAATGTTCCTGAAATGGGGAAAACATATATTGCTGAGTTAATCAATTCTCTGTATTTCTAAACAGAAAAATTTATCATACATTAAATGTATTTTGTCACTTATTAGACACAACAATCATTAATGTGCTACCTTCATGCATTCATTAAACATTTACTGAGTGTCTTCCTTACGGGCACTAAGCCAGGCAACTGAAGATAACTGTAGGATATAATCTCTGACCTCAAACTACTTAAAGTTTCATGAAAAGAAAAAGTAAGCAGAGTAATATAATATATTAAGTAGTAAAATTAGACTATAGCTATGTAATAACTGTTCAGAGCACACAGGGAGAGAAATTTAGCCAAGACTTGAAAAATTAAGGAAGATCTCTGGAAATTTAGTGTCAAGAAATGCTTAATTTGAGGTGTTTGTTTTACATTGAAGTGGAGATATCCACCAGATAAAAGGATATGAAAGTCTTTATACAGATTCTAGAAAATAACTATCATATGACATTAACTAAAACAAAAGCCAAAGCAGTGAATAAAAAGCTATATAATGTGGGAGATGGGGAGAGCATGATGCTGAGTGAACTAACCCAGTCTCATAAGGACAAAGACCATTACAGCATAAGACAAGTTTTGTAAAAATAGAAGTAAAAATAGATATATACAAAAGTCCAAAGGGGGACGGGGAGGAAGAAGGACAGCTGAGGGTCAGGTAAGGAAATCTTGAGGTCACAGAGCTATGTGGGCAGAATGAGGGGGTTGAAGGAATTAAAAAAGATTCAGTTGGGTCCTGAAAAGGTGGGGCACTGGTGGGCATGGATCAATAGTGGTTAATTTTATTTTTTTTTAATTTTTGTGTGAGCGTACCATCAAATCAGATCTGACTGGTACAGGAGGAGATTGTCCCTCCTTTCCCGGCAGAGCATCTGGTGGATTTGAACCGTGCGCCTCTGGGATTGTAGTTGCAGCTCCTTGCCACTAGGCCACCAGAGCTCCCCTTGGTGGTTAATTTTATAAAACACAATGTATGCGAATGATAGCATGAAACACAATATGAATAGTGGAATGTGTGAAACATAATAAATATACATGAAACACACTATAGAAAAATCAACAAAAAAATAGTGAATGAGAAGAGGGTCAAGGGTAGTATCCCAAGAAACAACATTTATGGGACAAGCAGGAGTAACGAGAGTAGCACACAGAAAATAAGCAGAAGGTGGTATTCTGAAAATCAAGTTTCAGGTAAGGGGTACTTAACACATTAAATGTAGAACAAAGTAAAAGATAAAAAAAAAGTTGCATACTGTATGATTCCATCTCTATGAAATATCCACAATGAAAACCGATTACTTTTGTAAACACCAGATTCAGGAAATTATGCAGTCCTACAAGTTTTAGATGTCTCTAGCAGGAAATCAGAGTAACTCTCCCTCTCCAAAGTACTCAAAATCCACTTCTGAAGGCTAAACTAAGTTATTATGAATCTCAAGCACCTAACAGCTATAATCAACATTCAAACTGCAAGTATATCTGAAAGTGAAAAAGAGAACATTAAATGTCAGATAATGTTATACATATCTTAGAAATCTGCTAAGATGGGATAAAAAAAGAAGGAAAAAACTTCATTGAAGGCACAACAATTCTCCCTTTCCCACTTTCCTGCTTAAATAGTACTTTTCAAACATTCTTGGATACAGTACCACAAGGATGTTTTTCGAACATTCCTGGATGCATTATTGCATGATGTAAAAAAAAAAATCACATAATACTTGGCTGTACTCAAAAAGGGAGACATTCTCTTAGGAGTCTAACTATTGAAACTATTGGCAGAACCAGGGGAAGTGGTCCCCAACGTTTGAGCCAAAACAAAGAATGTGGAAAAACAACTACATCATACTTCTCAATGTCTCACAGGATTAAAAAAAACCCACAACAAGTGAAGCAATTCATACACAGAAAGTAAATTATATACTGGCTAAAGAATTTAAAAAAAAAAAGGACAAATCTCTTTCTGTGCAATTCACCACTTTGGGCCAAGAGGGACTGTTCCTTGGGGAAGGGTATCACACTTGGAAGGGTGGAGGGATAACATAGTATAGGAAGACCCCAGATGAGACGGACTGACACAGTAACAGGGGCAATGGGATTAGGTGTGTCCAAGTCAGGGAAACTGGCTCAGGACAAGGCAGGCTTCAGAGCTGCTGTACACAGGGTCACTATGTGATGCAGACAACAAGAGGAAATCTGCAAACTAAACAAAAATAGGGTATTTTTAAAAGTGAAGAAAAGATTTTATCCAATATAACTGAAACTGCTTTACCTGGCCAGGAAAGGAGGGGGCTGGGAGAAAGAAGTAAAAATTCCAAACAGCAGGTTCAACAAGTATAAACAAGGCACATAAGGACAGACAGTAAACATATGGCTGAAGTGAAGAGGGGACGGAAGGTAAAACTGGAAGAGTCGTTCAAGTATGAAGGCTTTTGTATGCCAAGCAATGGACCTTTATTCACCTTATTCAGAAACAAATAAAACCATTAACAAGGCAGGTAGAGACTGCAACATAAGACAGCTTATGTCTAAAACAGAGTTCTTATTATGAAGAGCTCTCTGGTGGCACAGTCCATAGGGAGTTGTGCTGCCAACCCAAAGGCTGCAGTTCTCTGTCAGCAGCTCTGACAGAAAAAGATGGGCAATCTCTTCCATGCAATTTACCACTTCAGAAGCCCAATGGTGGTTGGGGTAGGAGTGGGTTCTGACTCAGCAGCAATGAGTTTAGCTTGCGTTTCTATTTATAAGTGAGGAATTGGTGCTTAATTGTGTAAATCGTAAATGGCAGGCAGATTTTAAGTAGAGAAGTGGCCTGTGGCTGTACTCAAGAAAAAGAAATAGGACAGTAATGCTAAGAAGGTCCTGTGCTAAGATAAGCTGAAGACAAGAAACATGATTCATAGGCTCTTGTTATCCCATGAATGAAAGATGGTGACATCACAGGAATACTACCTATACTTTTTACCTGAGGCTCTTGTCTCAATACTTAAAAATGCTCTATCTTATTCCATCACAATTTACCAAACTTTACTCACTACACTCAAAGCTAAAAACTAGTTAATATAAATTTATATGCCATGTTGTTGCTGCATACTGTGAAGTCAGAACTAATCCACAGCTACACCTGCCAGTGGGTTTTCAGAGGCAGTAATCACACAGAAGGAGATTGTTCATCCTTCTCTTGCAGAGCAGCTGGTGGATTCAAACCGCATGCCTTTGGAATTGCAATACAGCTTCTTGCCAGTAGACCAACAGAACTCCCTTTTATGCTACAGGAAGTTAAATATTTTAGAAAATATCTTTATTAAAAAGCTTATTTATTAACTTTTTTCATATAAAGAAATACTTTACAGATGTTATTTAAAAAAACATTTTTAATGCCTTAATTTTGGAACCACTGAAAAAGAATGTATTATTTTAGAGACAGTGACAGAGACCACAAAATGCTACATGTAATGCCTTAAAAACAAGATGTGAAAACACTGTTTATCTAATGTTAAACTAGTAGTTATGAACTTCTCTTATGAAGTATGAGAAGTATTACTGATTATGGAGGTAACAAAAAAAATGACACCTGTATATATTAATTTTAGTTAGAGTTTCACTATACCTCTTCATTTGATAACTGGGTTGAAGGTTCTTCCTGAGTTAAAGCACATACTACTGGTATTTTTACTTCTTCCTCAATATCTGTTTTTTTATGATCCTTTCTCTTATTAAGTCTTTGTTGTTCATCTTCCTCCTAAAAGTTATTGGGAAAAAACATATTACTCAAGTATTCTGTACTTAAGAGTTATACAGTCCTCAGCAACACAAAACAAATAAGAAAAAACAGAACTTTATGATAAAAGAGGGTTGAACACTTGCTTATTTTATAATCACATCTAAGGGAGCTCTGATGGCTTGGTGGTAAGGAAACACACTGCCAATACAAAGGTACACAGTTTGACTCCACCTGCTGTTCCATGAGAGAAAGATGGGCAATATTCTCCCGTGCAATTTATTACCTCTGAAAACCCTCTAGAGGGTCAATGCATAGGTCCCAACTCGATGGTACACAACAGCAGGGTTCTCTAGTCATGATAAAAATATTTTAAAACCCTAGGAAGAAGATGCACCTTGGTACAAAAAGTATGCAGTTCTAAGAAAAGTATACTATTTAAAGTAAGTTTAAAGAAAAGAAAGCAAAATCCCATCTTTCTTCAAATAATCCAAGAAAAAAGTTTACATAGACCATCCCTTCTGATTATTGTAGAAAATAAAGTTACTGATGTTACATATCCATTAGAAACATAGACAAATGTATATGAAATATAAAAGGAATGACTTAAATTGATGCAGGGAGCTCTGTAATCCCTAAAGCACATGGTTTGAGGCTACCAGCTGCCCCACAGGAGGACAGGTAATCTCATCCTGCGTGATTAATTGCCTCTGAAGACCTGCCAGAGGGTCAGTTATGGGTCAGTTCCAACTCTATGGTACAGAATAACAAAAAAGTTGATGTAGTAATTCACTCAAGATGAATTAAATTCCTTCAAAGAAAGTTACCTAAATAGTCCAGTGAGGAGAGATACACCATTACAACACCATAAAAGTGTATACATGGAAATAAAAAGTATATACATGAGTTTTATAGAAGGCAGGGAAAATTAAAATAAAACCCAATGATTCATCAGAGGAAGCTAAGAAAAGAGGCCTAAAGGAGATAACGCTTAGTGGGATCTTTAAAGATTAGAAGGAAGAATTGTGTGCGAGAGGAAATAGGCAAGGAGATTTTATAAAGAGAAAGGTAGCACTGGTAAAAACAACAAAAAAAAAAAGATTATGGAAGAGCAAGCACATGGGAGAATACTGAGCAACCCGATGTGACTGAGAAGGGGCAGAAACAAGATAAATGAGGTACCTGGGAAGAGTTTACAGTCGAATCAGACATACACATACATATTCAACTCAGATCTGCCATTAGTTCTCTTAGATGGTTTCCCAATTTATAAAATAATTCTGTACTCCTGACTCTAAATAGCCCTTGGAATGCCAAAAGAGCAAACAGGTCTGTCTTGGAGGAGGTGCAACCAAGGTTCTCCTTAAAAGGAAAGGGTGGTGGATTTTTGTCTCACATACTTTGAGTACGATGTTAGGAGGAGTTAATCCTTGGAAAAATACCTAATACTGGGAAGGCAGAGGGTCAGAGAAAGAGAGATAATCCCAACAAGATGGACGTAACAATGGACTCAAGTAAATCAGAGATTGGGAAGATGGAGCTGTAAAGGGTAAGGTTCAGATTTCTTGTTCAAGAGCTATAGGTTACTCAGTGGCAACTAACCATGACCACACACACTGAGCCTCAAGAACAGAAATGTAGGTTATAAGAATTAACCAACTTTGTGTGAAAATATATTCAAAACAACACTTATGGGGAAAAATAAACAAAAGTATTCATATTTAGCGGTTCGAATCCACCAGATGCTCTGTTGGAGGAGGGGCAATCTCCTCCTGTACCAGTCAGATCCAATTTGATGGTGTGTACACACACACACACACACACACACACACACACAATAATAAAATTTTAAAAAAAACAAAAACAACAGCATTAATATTTAATGTTGATGCTGTATACTGTAGAGTCGGAACCAACCCACAGCTGACCTTCCATCAGGTTTTCAGAGGCAGTTAATTGTACGGAAGGAGACTGCTCATCCTTGTCCTGCAGAGCAGTTGGTGGATTTGAATTGCACACCTCGAAGCCTGCAGCGCAACTTCTTGCTACTAGGCCACCAGTGCTCCCTTAATACTTACTGGTGCAACTGAACCCAAAGTCTCTGGGCTTGCAGCACACCTTCTTACTACTTGGCCACCAGGGTTCCGTATAGCATGATACAAACTATATAAAAGAATATTCACTTCATCTACATTTAAAACTTGAAGAGAAAAAAAACCAGACCTATTTGCATACTAATTATGTAACAAAAAAAAAAGAATTTCAAAAAAAGATAAGAAGTAAGAGGACACTGAGTATGCAGCACTCTTGAAATCTGCCTTCTCATATTACTCAGCCTCTCCATCCCCATCTTGTCACCTTCTGATAAGGCTTTCAGAATAAGATGTATGCCCCAAATAACTGGGTCTAGATTTAAGCAACTCAGGAATCCTAGTTGAAGAGGATAGTACTGTGGAGAACAAGTTTCTCAGAAACAGGCAGTCTCAGAAAAGAATTTCTAAATTAGTGCCCCCTTACCCTCTGCCCCAAACAAGGCCGTTTCTAAAATGGAAAAAAAAATCCCTTCAATTCCACTATTGTGTTTTTGTTTTTTTAAATGATGCATATCAACTTTTTCCAACTAAATTAATCACAAAGTCATGCAATCATGGCAGTGGGGGGGGGGGTGACACTAGTAGTGAATTAAGAACGTCTTACAAAACTGTCATTCACCTGATCTTTTTTCTTCATCTCTTCAACTTGTCGGAGCTGTTCTGAAGTTAGCACAATTTCCATTCGCTGCATGTCCCTCATCAGCAAACGCTGAGATTCCAAAAACTGGTCATTGGCCTTCTGCCACGTGTGTTTTAACTGGTTGTGCTGTTGTCGTTCTTGTTCCAAGAGGTGGCAAACTGTTTAGAAATGCCCCCCCCCCAATCAAAAACACTGAATTTTAATGGTAGGCAATTTCTTTAACAGTGAACAATTTTAGGGCTATTAAGGTCAATGATCAAATCTGCTTAGGTGTTTGTCTCTGGCACCAAAGGACGATCTGTAGGTACACAGCAATTATCCTCACACCATTACTCTAAAGCAGAGTCTTCCAAAGTATGCTCCAAGGAAAATGTGAAATGAAGATTTCAGTGCTCTGCAAATTTTCTAAATCCTGGGTTGAATACTTTTTTTTTAAATGCTGCAAGGTTTTATATACCTATATTCTCTTGGAGGTAGAGAAAACAAACCTGTCATCTAATCAATCTCAACTCACAGTAACGCTGCAGAGTAGAACTGTCCCCTCAGATATGCCACATCTATCTCTGGAGAAGCAGCTGGTAGGTTGGAACTGCTGATCTTTAGATTAGCAGTCAAGCACCAATCCACTGTGCTATGCTAGAGGTAGAGGTATGATATACATTATTTCTCAAAATCTGTTTGACTAAACCTCTCCAATGTTTCCCTCATTTCTAAAGTGCCACTCACAGAAGTGTTCAAGGAAATACTGCCCTAAAGACCAAAGACACAATAGCCCCTCCTAAGTGCCTTGAGTACATTCTGAAAAATCTATCACGCAGCAATCATTGACTTTATTTAGATTCAAACTTTCAGGAGAAGTCAAAGAATCTTTGCAAAATGTTTATAGTTAATATTTGTCAGCTCAATCATAAGCTACTTAAAAAATTGGCCGTTATCATCTGTTCAGCCAATGTACCCAGCCACCTAAGTAAAAAAACCCAAGACATAAATGGTACTTCTGACCTTTCCTTACCCAATACATTCAAGGACAGCATGGATCAACTGATGCTACTACTTCCTTTGCAATTTCACCCATCCATCCCCTGCCTTCTGCCTTAGTCAGTTCGTATAATTTAGATAACCAGAACTGTGGTCCTTTTTTTGTTCTTCCTACAATCAGACTTACACTCTATTTTATCCTCCATAGAGCTGTCAAATTGATCCTTCTAAAACGCGAAAATGAACTTTTACCACTCTCCAGTTTAAAATTAGTACAAGAAGCCAGACACAAGCTATATGATCCCATGTATGTAAAATGTCCTCAATAGGTAAAATCGATAAAGTAGATTAGTTTAGAGAAGAAGAAAATATGTAATATTCTAATGGGTATAGAGCTTCTTCAGAAGGTAATGACAAATGTTATGAGATTAGTGGTGATGGTACACAACGTCTTATGTAAACTAAAATCTATTAATTGTACACTTTAAAAACGTGAACTTTATGTCATGTGAATTATACAATATAGCAGCTACTTAAGCAAAGAAAATTTTCAGAAGTTTTGTGCTGTCCATATGACACATGAGAAAGTCCAAATTCTTTAGCAGAGTTGTCTCTACAATTGAGACCATAGTGACTTCTCCAGTCTCACATTTGTCCCACAGATCCCTGTATCCTAGTAATACTGACAATTTTTTAATAGTTGTGACTTTTCTAAGCCACAATACAGGCTGTGAAAACTACAGTCATTTTTTTATTATCTGGCACCTTTCAAACACTTAAGAATAAATTATTTTAAGAAGACTTATCTGTTCCTAGGATAAAAGAATTAACCACTCATCATTTATTACACTTCTGCATCCTAACATACTTCTAAGCACTATCTATAATAAGCCATTTCACCAACCTAGTTGCATTTCTAACTTTCAAAAGTTAAGCTAAAAATTACACTACTGTTTAATTTTTAAGTCTTATTTTTATTTCTTTTTTGCTGTGTTTCAGTATGGAAACTATCCTTCTTCCTCATTTTAATTTCTTCTTGATACTTTTTCAGGTATATTCTGGTTGGCAGCCTCAATGACTTTCAACAGAGTTGAAACACATAGTTTTTTTAAAAAAAAGATTGTTTCTCTTTTTTCTGGGTATCACTAAGGTATTTTTTTTTTGTTTTAGACAACTCTTAAATGATAAAGTAAAACCTACCATTTACTAAATAATTTCAATGAATGCAGAAGACAGTCTATGGTTGAGATTTTGTTTCAAAAAGAGGATCTCTTAGTGGTAGCTACACTTTAGAATTAAAATAAATGCCTAAGGGTCCTAACAGTTTTACCTCCAGCCCCTGATACAATTAGCTCTTTTTATTTCTTACCCAAAGTTTCTGATGTTTCTTTTTTAATTTTATTGTATGTTTATAAAGAACTTTGATTTCCATTCACTCATTGTTGCACATTTTCTCCCTGCCTTCCCTCTCCCCCAATTTGCTTTTTTCTTTGGAAAAAAGTTCTTTCATTGTTATACAGTGTCCCCTGAGCCCCCCCCACCCCTTCCCCGCCTGACTTTACTATGCAGCTCTTATTCAGGACTCTTGTCATCCCAATAATACTTAATCATATATTCTTTTTATACAGTTCCCTCCCATCTGTTTCAATGCCATGTATTTTATTTATCCCCTTTTCTTAGTTTCTCCCCAAGCCCCCTGTCAGTCCTGTTTTACAACAGTGGTATTATACAGTATTTGTCTTTCTGTGACTGAGATATTTCACTCCGAATAATGTCCTCCAGGATCACCCATTCTGTATAATATTTCATGAGTTGTTTTTCAATGCTGCATAGTATTCCATTGTGTGAATATACCCCAGCTTCTCTATCCACTTGATTGTTGATGGGCACTTGGGTTGTTTCCAACTCTTTGCTATTGTGAACAAAGCAACAATAAACATGGGTGTGCACACATCTGTTTGGATGGCAGTTCTGGTTTCTTTAGGGTACATTTCCAGTAATGGAACTGGTGGGTCAGATGGTATTTCTGTTTCCAACTTTTTTAGAAAGCGCCATACTGACTTCCATAGTGGTTGCACTATTTTACACTCCCACCAACAATGAATAAGAGTTCTAGTTTCTCCACAACCTTACCAGCATTTGTTGTTTGCTAAGTTATCTTTTTGTTGCAATAGCATAACTAAAAATTGTTTCCTAAAGGTCAAAGATCCACTCAAAGTTTGAACTACTTTCATAAGGTTATGAAATTCTTCTGCATGCTTGTAATTTCAGCTTTCCTGAATTTGTAGTTTCCTGCATTTGGGAAAAATTAACTCCTATGAAAACCTAAATTACTGATGTACTAGCTCTATTTTTCCACAATATTTTATGTATTTGAAAGCATTCACTGCAGATCTCTATCACCACAGAATTGATCCTGCATGTTGAAATGGATTATCAGTGTAACTTACAACAGTGTAAGATTTCAAGGAGTTCACATATTCAGATAAGGAAGGTTACACCTTTATTTTCACTAACAGCAACAAGTCACAATATTATAATATTCATGGCCTGGTCACTACAGAAATCAGAGCCTGGACTTACTGAGGAATTTTGCCTTAGAACTGCTGGGCTAAAGCCTGGATTTTTATTGTGAGATACTCTTTGCCTCCCCAACTCACTTTCCTAATAAACTCCATTGTTAGTACCACAACTGTGAGTCTGTGATTCAACAACAAATCAACGAACCTCTTGCTGTTGGTGTGGCTCTAGAAGCACCATGGAGCTGGGCTACGGGCTCTTTGTCTGCTTTCTATTCTGGGGCAGTGAGGGGCTGTGCTATTCTTACTCCCTCTGTCCCTTTTAGAGAGATGCTTAAGGTCCTGTGAATCCATGGACCATTTTCTCCTCCTTAGACACAGTCATCAAAACAAGGAAGGGCAAAAGCAGTTTAAGCAAAGTCCAGCCCCACTATCTTTCTGACCAGAGCTCATGCCTTGAGAAGTTATTACTGAGGTCCTAGAAGAAAACCATTAACAATTCAAGTTATGTTTAGCAATATGCACAACTTTAGCTTTTCATGAAACTATCAAACAACTATAAAGCTTAAATTTGACTCATTCAATAGTATTTTAAGATGTGTGAATGTTACTAATCAATTCTACTTACAAAGTGCTCTTACAGACTGAGATTATTTATAAATTTACCTTCATGCAACTCTTTGCGCAGTTTCTCAGCATCTTCCTGTAGAACAGATTTCTGAGTGTTCAGTACAGCCACATACATCTCTAAGTCAGTCCTGCAAGATTTCTCAGCTTCCAGATAATGATTCAGTTCCTTGACCTAAAACCAAAATGGTAAATAAAAATTTACAATACTTTCTATTTTATGTATAAGAAACATAAATTAAAAAAATATAAATATAAATAAATAAATAAATTTTTAATAAATAAAAAATTATTGGCTGTGCCCTTGGTAAATTTACAGTTCTCTTTACACTTATAAAATGTAAAATTTCTTAATTTTAAGTAAGCAAAACATATACTTACTAGAAAAATGAGAAAATAATTAAAGTTAAATAATACAGACACATATTCATAAAAAATTTAAAAGAATCATGATTAGAAAAAACATGCTGTCATTGTAATAAACACACACAGGCCAGTGCAAGTTTTAAAAACTTTATCTTGCTTTTAAAAAAAATGCTTAGTCTCTGTCAATGATCAGTTAGAACATTCAGAAGAGTAAAAATACAGTCATAATATCTGAGGGCTCTGGTGGCCTAGTAGCAAGAAGCTGCACCGCAATTCTAAAGGTGTGTGGTCTGAATCCACCAGATGCTTCACTGAAGGAGGGGCAAACTCCTCCTGTGCCAATCGGATCCAATTAGACGGTATCCCAAATTAAAAATAAATAAATAAAAACAAAACATTTGAAACAGTTACACTCAGAATTAAACTCAATCTGCCCTCTCAAATACACTGTTTTTATGTGCAGTCAAGTCAAGAGAGTGGCCCTATGAACAATAGATCTGAACCCTGTTCTATCCTGTGCCATCTTCACACTTGTTGATACACTAGAGTCCAGTGAGTTACCATGTCAATCTACCTTGCCGGGGGTCTTCCTCTCTTTTGCTGACCCTCCACTCTTCCAAGCATCATGGCTCTCTCTAATAGCCCCCTCCTAGCAACATGCCCAAAGTACATGAGGGGAAGCCTCATCATCCATGCCTCCAAGGAGCATTCCAGGTGCACACTCTCTCCAAGACATAGTTGTTTGTTCTTTTGGCCATCCATGGGATGTTCAGCACTCTTAGCCAATACTATAGCTCAAAGAAATCAATTCTTCTTCTGCCATCCCTATTTACTGCCCAGCTCTCAGATACATAACAACTGATTGGAAAGAACATGGCCTCAATCAGATGCACCTTAGCTCCTAAAACTGTTATCATTACTTCTCAATAATTTGGAGAGGTCTCTAAATGCAGACTTCCTCAGTGCATATTGCATCTCCTTATTTCCTGACTGCTGGTACCAAGGGTGTTAGTTCTAGATCCAAGTAAGATGAAGTTATTGATAGTTTCAATTTCTTCTCCATCCACCATGCTTCCTTTCAGTCCAGTGGTAAGAAACTTTGCTTTCTTGACAATGAAATGCAATCCATATTGAAGAAGGAATTACTTGATCTTTTATAACAAGTGCTTCAAGTCTTCCTCATTTTCAGCAAGCAAGGATGTGTCATCTGCGTAACACAGGTTATTGATGAGTTTCCCGCCAATCTGATGCTCCATTCCCCTTCACAGAGTCCAGCTTCTTGAATAATTTGCTCAGCATTCAGACTGAATAGGTATGGAGACAGAATACAACCCTTGAGCACTCCCTTCTTAATTGTAAACCATGTAGTGTTTTCTGCTCTGTTCCCACAGCAGCCTCCTGGTCCAAGTACAGGTTTCATATGAGCAAAATTAAGTGCTCTGGGATTTTCCTTTTTTTAAAAATTTTTATTAAATTTTATTAATTTTAATGAACATTTACAGAGATTTGGATTTCCATTCATTCATTGTTGCACTATTTGCTCTACCCCCCCCTGTTTGTTCCTCTTTTTTTTTACCCCTTGAAAGTCTGTTTTAATTGTCCCATTGCCACAGTCCTTGTCAAAGCCAGATCTGATTAATCTCCTTTGTCAGTGTATCCTTTGCCATTCCCTATCACTCCTCTCTGAGAGAGACTTCACCCTGATTCATAAGGAAAAGGGGATGGCATATTCTCTTAGCTACTTCCTGCTGAAAAGGGAGGCTGTAGGTTTCAGGGTGAAGATCTTCTCTCACTACTCTAAAGGGCCCCTTTGGCAATAGGAAACACGTAGACTATTGTGGAGATTGATTTTGGAATTTAGAGGCACTATTATCAATTGTGCTTAGCCATACATGTTCATATCCTTGAAGACGCATCATGGAACTGTTGCAGCCTAGAAGACACAAATTTAACTAACAAGTTAAAAGTACATGAGTCAAAAATTAAAAGCAATAATATTCCAAGTAGAGGTTCTAACAGTGACACAAATCAAGTTACAGAGGGAAGGTAGTTCTTACAATAAAAAGGCTTATTGACTAGCACTCTGTCTATTATAGTATAAAGGTTAGGAACCACAAGATGTAGAGGCTCAACTATGTCATTTATTGTTCTTAAGTCCTGGACCAAATTTCATCCACCACTGGGTTGTTTTACAGCTCAAAAGTCCACATGCAAGGGAGAGGTGAAGTAAGGAGCTGCTTATAAGGTTTTCTGTCAATTCCAACAACTAAGAAATAGTGAGAAGAGTTGGGACCTCAGAAGGCTTTTAGGACCAAACAGTACGCTCTTGTGTCCAGGAGAAAACAAATACATTACCAGTAATGTTAATGCTCACCCACAGCTCTTCTGGGAGGATCTAAATTGTTGAAGTGTCCTCCTTTGTTTCCAGCTGGGAGCTGAGGCTTGTCAGTCCTATCAGTCATGAGAACCTGATGTGGGCCACCCTTGGCCATGTGTTCTTCAGATCCACACTTAAAGTAAGTGAGTGGGAGCTTCCTCTCTACTCCCTTGCCTATCTGTGGCTCTTGTCTGTGACACTGTCTACTGAAGTGGCCCAGCTCTTCACAGTGGAAGCAATTCTGACCTCCTTTATTACCTTTGGGTGGAGGGATTCTCCTTTTTTTCAATGTCAGCCACAATTTGTTATGATTCACACAGTCAAATGCCTTTGCATACTCAATAAAGCACAAATCTACATTCTCCTGGTATTCTATACTTTCAGCCAGGATGCATCTGATATCCCTAATGGGCCTCATCTAAATCCTGCTTGAACTTCTGGCAGCTCCCTATGTATGTACTGTTCTAGCCATTTTTTGGAGTATCTTCAGCAGCATTTTGCTTGCATGTGATATTAATGATACTGTTCCATAGCTTCCACATTCAGTTTGATCACCTTTCTTGGTAATGGGAACAAATATGGACCTCTTCCAATCCGTTGTCCAGACACCTATCTTCCAAATTTCCTGGCACAGACTGGTGAGCACAGCCAAGGCTGCATCTGTTGACTGAAACAAATCATTTGGTATCCTACTGATTCCTGGGGCCTTATTTTTTTTTATCAATGCCTTCAATGCAGCTTGCACTTCCTCCTTCATTACCACTGCCTCCTGCTCATATGGTACTTGGTAAGATTTTTCAGTGTCAATCAGGTTTTTTTTGTACAGTGATTTTGTGGATTCCCTCCACC
The DNA here is from genome assembly GCF_000299155.1 of Elephantulus edwardii. Lineage (NCBI taxonomy): Eukaryota > Metazoa > Chordata > Mammalia > Macroscelidea > Macroscelididae > Elephantulus > Elephantulus edwardii. The sequence continues at coordinate 3,285,318 of NW_006400017.1, forward strand.
TTCTTCTGATGCTTTCTGGGTCATTCAATATATTGCCCATAGCATCTTTCAATATCAATATCTTTCAAGATAATGTATTAATGATGGTCAGGATCTAAATTGATTACATACTTAATCTGCCATCTGATACTACACTAGAGGTTATTAATCAACTAAAAAGATGATAAACAAGCTCGACCAAGTGGACTGTTTGATGTAAGGCACTCCCTAATATCTGGAGAAAGTGACAGTAACAGAATCAATATAGAAAACAGTGGCATATAATCACTAATTTTATCAGTTATTACTTCTTAGAATAAATGTTTAGTTCAACTGATAACTATAATTATTATTGTTGTTATTAGGTGCTGTCAAGTCACTTGCGACCCATAACGACCCTATGCACAGCAGGTCTGAAACCTGCCCTTGTCCTGAGCCAATCGCACTAATTCTGACACACCAACCTCCATTGCCCACATTACCCTATCAATCCATCTCATCCTCTACCCTTCCATGCATGACGTCCTTCTCCAAAGACTGGTCCATCCTGGCCACACACCCAAAGTATGTGATATGAAGCTTCAAAATCCTAGCCTCCAAGGAGAAACATGGTTTTACCCTTTCCAAGACAGATTTGAAGGCATCAATTCTTCTGTCACCCTTAGTCACTGCCCAACTTTCTGATGCATAGCAATTAACTGCGAAGACCATAGCCTGAATGAGGCATACCTTAGTCTCTAAACTGACATTGTTGCTTTTCAGCACTCTGAAGTGTCTAAATATTTATCTTTTAAAAAGAGGGGGGAGGACTTGGAATACCTTCAAATTCATATTGTAATTAATCACAACACAATCACTAATGTCTGTCATGAAAAGGGAATATAATTGTTCTGTTTCTCTGTCCATCATTGATGAATGTGTTTGCTGCTATCTGATAATTGCTAACAAACTGATGGCTTCTGCTATTATCAGTACTATCAGAGTGCAGGTCTTTTATTTTCTCATTGTTGTTGTTGTTATGTGCCGTCGCATTAATAAAACTTTTGTAAGAACTTGTGAGATCCTGTGCAATTAAGCATGTAAAAATATGGACAGAAATTTTGCAGAACACTGTGTAATAATAAATTATTTTAAAAATTTATTTGTAGAAGTCGTCATTGATTTGAGAATTTAGATTGTTGATTACTGGCTTGTTAATATGGTTTTATTAAGTTTTTTAAAATTTATTCATTTCAATGAAAATTTACAGAGACTTTGGATTTCCATTCACTCATTGTTGCACTCTTCTCCTCGCTCACCCTTCCCCCTCAATACACTACCCTCTTGGAAAAGTAAAAGAAAAATTCTTTCATTGTTTTACAATCCCTCCCCCCAGGTCTACTCTACTATGCAGCCTTCACTCTGGACTCTCATCATGACAAAAATACCTAATCACATATCCCTATTAAACAGTTTTCTCCCTCATCTGTTTCAATGCAGTATACATTATTGAACCCATCTTCCTCAGTCTCCTCCCAACCCAGAGGTCAGTTCTGTTTTACAACAGTGGCACCATGCAGTATTTGTTCTTTTGTGACTGAGATACTTCACTCAGCATAATGTCCTCCAGGGTCACCCATTTTTAATAATATTGAATGAGTTCCTTGTTTTTCAATGCAGCATAGTATTCCATTGTGTGAATATACCACAGCTTCACTATCTATTTGTTTGCTGATGGGCACGTAGGTTATTTCCAACTCCTTGCTATTGTGAACAAAGCTGCGTTAAACAAGGTGTGCCTATATCTGCTTGCGTGGCAGTTATGGTCTCTTTGGAGTATATTTCCAGTAGTGGAATTGCTGGGTCAAATAGTATCTCTATTTGCAACTTTTTGAGAAAGCTCCATACCGCCTTCCACAGTGGTTGCACCATTTTACACTTCCACCAATAATGAATAAGTGTTCCAGTTTCTCCACAACATCGCCAGCATTTGTTGCTTGCGGTTCTGTTAAATTTTGCTATTTTGAATGGTGTGAGATGATATTTCATAGTTGTTTTGATATAGCATTAATTTTTTATGTTCACTGTTGTTGTGTGCTAATGAGTCTGAACAGATTCATAGCTGACCCTCCAGGGGTTTCTCAGAGGCAGTAAATTGCACCGGAAGAGACTGTCCAGCCTCTTCCACTGGGCAGCTAGTGGATTTGTACCGTGAGCCTTTGGGATTGCAGCACACCTTACTTACCTACTTACCAGTAGGCCACCATAGTTCATAGCTCTTCAGGACTCTGGAGAGGTTCCTAACTGCAGACTTTCCTACTGCTATACATCTCTTTACCTTCTTACTCCTGATACCAAGGATGTTGATTGTGGGTCCAAGCAAGATGAAATAATTGACACTTTCAATTTTTTTCTCCATTTGTCATGATGCTACTTTACTGGCCCATTGGTGAGGATATTTGCTTTGATGTTGAAATGTAATCCATATTGAAGGCTGCAGTCCTTGATATTCTGCAGCAAGCACTTCAAATCTTCTTCGCATTAAGCAAGTATGGTCATGCCACCTGCATAATGAAGGTCCTGATGAGTCTTCCTCCAATCTTGATGTCATATTCTTCTTCATAAAATCCAGGTTCTTGAATTATTTGCTCAGCATACTGACTGAACAGGTATGGAGAAAGGATATAGTCCTGACACACCTTTTCTGATTTTAAATGAAGCAGTGTTCTTGTTCACACATAGCTTCCTGGTTTAAGTATAGATTTCATATAAACATAAGTAAGAGTTCTGGGATACTTATTCTTCTCAAAGTTAGCCAGAATTTGTTATGATCTACACAGTTAAATGCCTTTGAACAGTCAATAATAATACAGATAGACATTCTTCTGGTGTTCTCTGATTTTAGCCAGGATCCATCTGGCGTCAGTTAACGACACCCCTAGTGACACAGCCTCTTTTAAATCTAGCCTGAACTGGCAGTTCTCAATGTACTAACCTAGCCATTTCTGAATGATCTTCAGCATTATTTTGCTTGCACATGATATTAATGATATTGTTTGATAATTTTCACATTCTGCTGGATCACTTTTCTTGGAAATTGATACAAATATGAATATGTCACAGTCAGTGTAGGCCAAATAGTAGTCTTACAATTTTCTGGCATAGACTGGTAAGCACATTCAGAGCTGCATCTACTAGTTAAAACATGTCAACTGGATTCCATCAATTCCTGCAGTCTTATTTTTTGCCAATGTTTTTAATGCAGCTTTAACATCTTCCCTCATCATCACTGGCTCTAGACCATATGCTACTTCTTGAAGTATTTCAGTGTTAACCAATTATTTTTTTGGTACAGAGACTCTGTGTGTTCCCTTCATCTTCTTTTGATGCTTCCTGGATCATTCAATATTTTTCTTATAGCATCTCTCAGTATTGCAACTTGAGTCTGGAAGAATTTGCTTTTCAGTTCTTTCAGCTTCAAAAATGCTTAGTGATTTCTTCCTTTTTTATTCTCCAATCCCACCTCTTTGCATATTTCATTATATCTTACTTTGTTCTCTTGAGCTGTCCTTTGAAATCTCTCTTTATTTCCACATTGCTACCCTTTCTTTTGGCATCTTGACACATTAATGCAATTTTCAGAGTCTCTTCTGGCATTCATTTTGGTCTTTTTCTCCTCTGTTTTTGTGATGACCTTTTGTTCTCTTCATGGATAATAACTTTTATGTCATCTCACATCTCATGTGATCTTTGATCATTAGTGTTAAATGCCTCAAATCTATTCTTCAGATGATTTTTAAATTCAGATGTGATAGACCCAAGGTCATATTCTGATTCTTGTGACCTTGTTTTGATTTTCTTCAATTTCATTTTGAACTTTCACATGAGTAATTGATGGTCTGTTCCACAGTCAACACTTAGCCTGGTTTTGCCTGTTGATACTGAGCTTCTCCAATGGTTCTTTTGCATAGACGTAGTCAATCTGATTCCTGTACAGTCCATCAGGTAAAGTCCATGTATTCAGTTGCTGTTGTGTTTCTTAAAGAAGGTTTTTGTGATGAATAAATTACTGAATGTACAAAATTCAGTCATTTCCAGTCTCATTTCTGTCCCCAAGTACATAATTTTCAGCTACCATTCCTTCTACTTTGTTTCCATATTTTGCTGCCAATCATCAATGATTATTGATGCATTTAGACTGCACGTATGGTCAATTTCAGACTGCAAAAGTTGGTAAAGTTCCTCATCTTTGCCTTCAGCTGTTGGTGCATGTATCTAGGTAAAAGATGTATTAACAGGTCTTTCTTATATACATATGAATAATATCCTATCACTCACAGCATTTTACTTCATGATAGATCTTTCCATAGTCTTATTAACTACGAATGTAACACTGTTCTTCTTCACCTTTTCATTCCTGGCGTAGTACATCATATGATTGCATCATTCAAAGTGGCTAATTCCAACCTACCTCAGCTCACTAATGCCTAGAATGTCTACCTTTATTTGTTCCATCTCATTTTAGATGACATCCTATTTTCCTGTATTCATACTTCTTACATTCCATGTTCCAATATTAATGGATATGTGCAGCCATTTCTCTTCATTTTGAGTGACTTCCCATCTGGGCTCTAATACCATAAAAATAACAATTTTACCAAAAGCAATCTACAGATTCAATGCAATCAAAATGCGAATACCAACATTCTTCAATGAGATGTTAAAGGCAATTTCCAATTTTGTCTGGAAAGAAGCTCCAAATAAGTAAAGCAATTCTGATAAACAAAGGAGGAGCCATCATATTCTCTGACCTCAGAGCTTATTACAGAGCCACAGGGATAAGACAGCATGGCACTGGTACAGTAACAGACAGACAGATCAATGGAACAGAATCAAGAACCCAGAACCAACTCATCTATCTATGTTCAATTGACTCTGACAAAGAGACAAAAATCAATTAAGTGGGGAAACAATAGTCTCTTTAGCAAATAGTGCTGGCAAAACTGGATATCCACCTGCAGAAAACTGAAACACGATCCACACTTCACATCATACAATAAAATCAACTCAAGATGGATTAGAGATCTAGGGGTAAAATAAAAAACAATAAAGTTCATCAGAGAAAAAAATAGGAACAAATCAAGAAGCCCTAATCTACAGCACGAATAGACTTTCAATTAAAACAACTATGAGATATCATCTCACCCCAGTCAAAATAGCAAAATTTAACAGAACAGCAAGCAACAAAAGCTGGCGAGGTTGTGGAGAAACTGGAACCCTGATTCACTGTTGGTGGGA
>NW_006400017.1:3291879-3293608 GCF_000299155.1 Elephantulus edwardii
GTTCATTAAAACTAATAAAATTTAATAATAATAATAAAAAAAAACACGAATAGACTTTCAAGCATAACTAAAACGCTACAACCAGGAGATGACAAAATAGATGAATGGGGACCTTCTGAAAATCAAATTCTTGTGTGCATCAGACAATTTTTCCAAAAGTGCAAAAAGGAAACCTACAGACTGGAAAAAATATATGGCAATGTCAGATCTGATAGGTGACTCGTATAAAAAACTTATAGAAGACTCCAGTGCATCAACAAGAAAAAGACAAACAATCCAACCACAAAATGGGCACTATAAGATATAGCCAGATGCTTTACCAACCAAAGTCAGATGGCACACAATCACAAGAAAAAAATGCTCAAAATCAGTAGCTATTAGGAAGATGTAAATCAAATAACAATAAGATATCATCTTATCCCCGCAACAATACCAAAATTCAACAGGACAGCAAAAGACAAATGCTAGCAAGGACGCAGATGATAAGAACTCTCATACACTGCATGTGGGACTGTAAAACAGTACAGTCATTATGCAAGGCAGTCTCATGTTGCCTCAAAAAGCTGAAAATAGAAAAACCATTTGATCTGGCTATCCCACTATTGGGAATAAATCTCAAAGAATTCAGAGCTGTGATACAACAGATGTATGCATACCGATATTTATATCAGCATTAGTCACAACAGCAAAAGACAGTAGTACCACACGTGCCCATCAACAAAGGAATGTATAGAGAAAGCTGTGGTAAGTCCAGACAATGGAGTATTGTGCAACAATGAAAACTAATCAACTTATAAAACACCACACAAAATGAATGAATCTTGAAGCCATAACACTGAGTGAAATATCACTCAGGACAAATGCTGCATTAGACTACTGTTAAAATAGGATGGACTTGGTGGGGTAAGGGTGGGGAAATGGGAAAAGAATGGATAGATAATTAACACTGCACTGGAATAGGTGAAGGGAATTGGAAAGGAATGGACCATTAAACATATAGTATGTACAACATTTAACAATCTGGAATAGGACAGGCATTACAAAGAGAATTGAGGGAGGGGGTAGGGAGAAAAATGTATTATGTATGAATGAAAACCAATCTCTTTGTGAACTTTCACTAAAATCACAATTAAAAATATCATTTTATACATGTATTCTACATACACACACACAAGTCTCACAACCTTTGAGGCCTCCAGCTCTTTAATTTTATCTTCAGATTCTGTTAGTTTATCTTTCAAAGCTGCAATTTCCTTCTCCATCGGCATCACAACAGACCGAAGCTTTTCGGCATCCTCTTGAGCCTATGGTTAATTAAAAAGAATAAAATGTGACAACCTACTGATTTTTATTTGCCTTGAGTAACCTTAACCAACCTGTGTGCTAAAAATTACTCTAAGAAATAAATCTACTCAGCATTATATTAAGCACTCACAAAACTAAAGCAATTATAACTTTAAAAAGTTTTCACTACTTTGAATGTCAAGTCAATATCACAGTTTTCCTCCCCACATATGCCATTAGAATTTACAGGGAAGTAGGAAGATAAATTCATGGAAATAAATTTTATTTTTTAAAATTAACTGAGTAAGTAAAAATGTATCCCATACACAAAAGAAAATACAAATAAATGTTTTAATTTTTTTTTAAATTTAGGTTGTTTATTTTTCATTTCAATGAACATCTACAGAGATTTTGGAATTCCATTCATTCATTGTTGCACCCTTCT
>NW_006400017.1:3294478-3309676 GCF_000299155.1 Elephantulus edwardii
TAACAGCAGACTTTCCCATGGCAATGCGCCTTTTAATTTCCTGGCTGCTGGTGCCAAGACTGTTGACTATGGAGCCAAGCAAACTAAAGCTGTGTATTAATAAATAAAATTTTAAAACCTCTGAACATATTGTTTTCTGTCCTCATCCTTAAAAATATGGACTAAAACAGAATAAAATATAAATTAATAAACTGATAAACATCATTTTCATTAATTGCACACACACAAAAATACACATACGTAGAAACAAAGACAGACTTTAAAAAAGTTAGCTATTTTCCGCCCACTGAAAATAAAAATGAACTTTGTAGAATTTGTATGAACTTAAGACTTATCCAAAATAGTTGTTCAGGAAAGAAGAAATATTACGATGACAAAATGTGAATGGAAATATCACTAAAAGTCTATATCCCCCAAAAAAGAGTTCACTTTATTTTCTAGTCCTAAAAAGTTATTTAATAATTTATTTTGCTTTATCTTCCATTTTAAAAAGAACATCTTTTAGCTTAAAATAGATTTATAGTCAGGGGAGCTCTGGTGGCCTAGTGGCAAGAAGCTGCACTGCAATCCCAGAGATATGAGGTTCTAATCCACCAGGTGCTCTGCCGGAGAAGGAGGGGCAATCTCCTCCTGTACCAGTCAGATCTGATTTGACGGTACACAAACACACATACACAAAATAATAAAATAAAAAATAAAAAAAAGAGTTATCCTGTCCTTCACTGATTCTCTACTTTGTCAATTTATAAAAAAAAAATATATAGATTTACAGTCAAGGCTAATTTGGGATGCATACAGAGGTGGGCTCAAGTGTGTCAGGGATAATAAAGACAGTGTAGGATAGGACAGAGTTCAGATCTGTTGTTCATGGAGTCACCATGAGTCATATGACTCAAAGACATCAAACAACAATAGCAATGAAAAGAAAAAAGGAGAAAAGAGACCAAGGAATTTAACACAGATTGACTACTTATTAATACAAACGCAGTAGCCTCATGACTGGAAATGCTAAGTATCCTTGTAAGCAAAACTTTCAAAGATCATTTTTAAAATGATAGAAGATCATTAAAAAAAAATATGAGAATAATCAAGAGGAGTCCAAGGAGACAAGATAACTAAATGCAATATAGTATTCTGGATGAGATTCTGTAAAGGAAAAAAGGGCATTAGCTAAAAAATAAAAAAAATCTTATCATAAAGAACAGATTTCAGTTGATATTAACAAATCAAAATTGTTCCACTAATTGTTGTTGTGTACTGACAAGTCAGAATCGATTCACAGCTCACCCTCCAATGGGTTTTCAGAAGCAATAATTATGGGAGGAGACTGCCCAACATCCCCTCATGAAAGCTGGACGATTCTTGCCTTTGGGATGGCAGCACAGTCTTTGTCATTATCCATCAGAGCTCCATGTTGTTGTTATTATGTGCCATCGAGTCGCTTATCACTCACTACTACCCTATACACAACAGCTCTGCACCCTGGTCTATCCTGAGCCAGTCTGACTCCGACACACCTACTCCCATTACTCCAGTTACTGTGTCAATTCATCTCCTCTAGGGTTTTACTCTGTCCTTCCACATTCCTGAGCTCTAAAGAAAATGTTAATTATAGAAAAAATTAGATGTTGAGTATATAGAAAGATTTCTTTGACTATCTTTGCAATTTTCTTATAAATAAAAAACTGCTCTGAAAAATAGTTTCTTTTAAAAATATAATTTAAAAATGAGAAAAAGTCAGATCATGAAAACTGATATATTAGAAGAATATAAAAAGAACTAACCTCATGCACTTGTGGCAAGATTGTCAGTGATGGCATCAAATAAAAATACATCTAAAACAACTCAGAAAAAAGTGAAAATTGCTCAGAATATGTACAGTAGCTAATAAAGTGACTGTAGTGATTAAGTTTTTTTCTAAAATGACAGAATGGAAAACAAGACTTCTAGGTATTTATTTTCTTTTTAGGGTGCTGGATTCTTAGATGGTTTTCACAGTAATAAAAAAAAAAGATAATAAAATGTATATGAAGATGAATAACTTTCTAAGTGCTTCACAGTGACCTATATATGAACCAAGGATTAAGATTCATGCAAATGAAAAGAAAAATAGCTACTTTATTTTAAATATGTACATAAACTAATAAAATAAAAGCTTATGTAAGGAACTGACTGCAAAATTTTTAAGATTTATTTATGCAACAAATAGCTCATCTTATAATTAGCTGACTTACATTTGAGCACCATTGGTTTCCCAGCCATAACATGAAATGCATCCATCACACAAGAAAAAACACATACTTAGAAAATAAGAAAACCAACACATGTTCTGAAGTTTTTGTTTAGACACAGTCACCAACCAGTAATATATATTTAGTAAATATTTATTGAGCACCTAGTCATTTAAAATACACAAATCAACAAGTTTCTTGTCCTCAGGGAGTTCACAGTCTAGCAAGTAAACAGCAAACAATAAAAAGAATTAAGTGTATATTTTAAGAACATATGTACTATCAGAAAAGACAAAATGGAGCAGGGTAAGGGAGATCAGTGTGTGGATGGGAGGCAAGGACATTGCAATGCTACATGGGGTTCTCAGGATAAGGCTCACGAGGTTGTAGTATCTGATCAAATAGTTGAAGAAGCTTAGAGAATAAGTCATAGTTCTATCTGGGGAAGAACATAAAATTATCTGGTATTATATTTAAATCTATGTCCAAGCAGTTAACGGAAAACATGTATGCAGAGATTCTATTACCACCATATTCTTAAAGCACTTTGCCGTTTAGATTCAAATATTCCTAGGGATGAATACATTTCTCATACCTTTTTCATTTCATTTTCTAAATTTTCCTCCTCTTGACCTTCAGACAGCCTTCTCCTTAAGTCAGCTATTTCTCTTTCTGCAGATTCTCGATACTGTGTCCACTGTGCTCGCTCCTGCTCCAGCCTAAGGTGGAACTGATGCTCATAGTCTCGAACTGTTTCTATAAAACATCACCAGATATTTAATATTTAAGCATTAAGGAAAAAATGTGCTGATATTCTTTTAAAAGAAGTTACATAGAACTTATTTCTACTTTAATAAAAGCTTTTAATTCACTTAAGTACTAAAATTGATAGTTCTAGTGTGAAGAAATCATTCTAAGTGCTTTGAAGAATCACCTCTAATTTTCAAGGAACTCTGATGGTGTAGTTTATAGCAAGTTGCACTGCAAACCAAGAGGCGGTCTATCACTAGCAATTCAGATCCACAATCCACCACTCAGGAAAAAGACAGGCTGCCTCTCCTCTTTGCCATTTTGATTACATCCTAGGAAATCTGATAGAGAGTTGCTATGGGTCAACTTGACAGCAAAGAAAATGAATGAGTGAATATACTTCAAAATACTCATGTGCCAACAAATTATTTTGCAGGTAAGAACATCTCAACACAAAACTCACTGCTGTCAAGTCAGAACTTAACTGATGGCTGACCCTGCAACAAGTTTTCAGAAACTGTAAGTTACAAGGGAGGAGAATGTTTGCTTTCCTCCCAAGAAGCAACTGGTGGTCTCAAACCACTGGCCTTTGGGATGGCAGTGTAATTCCTTATCCACAAGGTCACCAAAACTACCAAAGAAGAACATAACAAAGGTTAAATAATTTGGCTAAAGTTTCACAACTAGAAAACAGACCTAGAATTCAAATATATGGCAAACTCCACATTTATGTTCTTAAAACACCACACTACTACTCCAAAGACAAATATAACACCTCAAATCAATTACTTGTGGGGAGAAAAAGGAGGTATTTCTGGAATACTTAACTCTAGCTCAAGATTCTAAATTAAGACAAATTCTAGGAAGTCTTCAGAAACTATCTTTAATATAATTTAAAACATTATATGGCATATCTACTACTTTTTCCTTATTAACAAATTCTAATTTTTCTGGAGAAGTCAATGTTACAGATAATCACACATTTATGGCCAATAAAGCATAAGGAGATACATACTAGAAAGTGAGAAGAATTTTGCTTTGCTGAATGGAGGAGCAGTCATAAAGCAAGCAAAGATGAAGCTGAAAAACCACATGCTAAGGTTAAAGGAACCAAAGGACTGGCCTGGAACACTGGTGGCATCATGAAACCACAATACCAGCCCCCCCTATCACCTACTACTGGATTTTATTTTCTATGACAAAAATAAACTATTTGGTAAATCACTATAGTCTGGTTTTTTAAATGAGCTCTAAAGTAATCTCTAGATAAGAGACAAAAACTCAGAGGAATTTCATTTGAATTGGCTTTACTTGTCTTCTAAAGAGAGCAGTAAGGCAGAAAGTATACTCAAATATGAAGGAAAGGTGGGGGGAGGACATCACTTGTCGTATTGGAACACTCTGGTGGTATACTACATAAAAAGGTGCAGTGCTAACCCAAAGGCAGCTGGAAACCATCAGTGGCTCTTCAGGGTAAAATATGAGCAATCTCTTCCCATGCAATTTACAGTCTCAGGATCAGCTATGAGTCGGTTCCAACTTAATAGTAATGAGTTTGATTTCCTATTTATAGTACGAACAAAACTAAATCCAGGAACCCAAACACACAGGAGAAAATTTACCTTTATAGTTATCTCAGAAATGTGAGAAGTAATTAAACACAAGTATCAACATGAGATAAAGACTAAACCACAGGGAGCCTCTGACTTAAGACAAGGTTCCATCAACCCTGTTACCATAAATCAGTTAACTAAGGTCAGATATCTACCTACCTACCCCATCTTGTTGCTGTTACTGTCTTATAGTTGACCTTTTAGTGGGTTTTCAGAAGCAGTAAATCACACCAGAGGATACTGCCCATCTTATTCCTGCAGAGCAGCTGGGGGATTTAAACTGTGTGCCTTCAGATTAGAAGTGCAACTCCTTACTGCTAGGTCTCCAGAGTTCCCTTTCCCCCTTTAGTTTTCACTAACTTTTAATCTCTGTCTTTACAATTCCAATATTTGTCTTTGGAGTTGGAAATAATACCTACCAACTAAGAGGTGTGATGACATTAGCAAATTACAGGCTGCAAAACTGTGGTTGTCGTTATGTGCCTTTGAGTCATCTGTGACTCATTGCGACCCTATGTACAACACCCCTACACACTGCTATATCCTTACTCACTTTCAACCTTACTGTCTCTGACACACCTAACCCAGTTACCCTAGTCACTGAATCAGTCCATATAATCGAGGGTCTTCCTCACCTGCGATGATCCTCTACCCTTCCAAGCATGACATCCCTCTCTAAGGACAGGTCTCGCTTTGCAACGTGTCCAAAGTATGTCAGATGAAGCCTCAGAATCCTTGCCTCCAAGGAGCAGACTGGTCTCACCCTCCCCAGGACAAACCTGTTTGTTCTCCTAGCAGTCCATGGTATATTAAATACTCTTCGCCAGCACCACAGTTCAGAGGCATCAATTCTCCTATCATCCCCAGTGCACATAGTACAAATAGCACATAACAATATTGTATGAACTTCCTAAGCAACCCTAGTGGCATTCTGAATTACATGTTGGATGAAAGGTTCAAATCCTACAGCTACTTAGAAGGAAGATGGACAAACTCTTTAATAAAGAATTACTGTCTCAAAAGAAAAAAAAAGAATGACTATCTCAAAAACCCAATGGTACATTGTCATGAGCCAGAATCAACTCAACAGCAGTGCTCTGGGTTTGATTTGGTTATATACTGTTGATATAGATATACATATATATTTGTTATATATTGTTGTTATATGTCTAATACTAAAAAGAAAAATGTAAGAATAAATATGTCATTGTTAGGTACCACTAGTATGACCCACAGTAAACTTATGGAAACAGATCTGAACCAAGTCCTATCCTGTCCCATCCATAATCTCTAACATACTTGAAGCCATTGCTGCAGTCACTGGGTCAATCCATCTGGTTGAGGGTTTCCTTCACCTTTCCAAGGATGATGTCTCTCTCCCTATCTCGGTTCTGACTCTTAAGTGTCATAACAAAAACACTTTAAGAGAGGAAATCCAAAAAGCCTGTTCTAGTCTGTATGGCATTCCATCACACAGATGATCATTACTTTATAAAAACGAATCTAGAAGGGCAACAACTGGCTTAGTGTCATGTGTATAAGCAATAACATCATCCGGATCATGTCTGCTCACATGTAGCTCACTTTCTGTGTTCACTGCAATTCTCCATTTGCACTGTCACTGGCTTCCCTTTTATGTTATGAAGATGATAATCTATCTGGAATATAACAGTATGTAAAGCCACAAATCAGAATGGCTGAAAATCTTCTAAAAATGTTCAAATGATTTTAATGAGTGAAATATTTCTAAAAATTGAAAAATTAGAATCAGCTTTAAAAAATCATACAATGCACAATAAATCTGAAAAAAGACCTTTTAGACTTTACCTTTCATTACAGCCTGAAGTGAAGCAACTTCTTCCCTCCATTGTCTTTTCACTTCATCTATAGCTTCTTGCTTGGTATTCTCAGAGACTGTGGCAATGGCCTTAATATTCTCCATCTCTGCTTGAGCTTCCCATAGCTGTGTCCGAAGTTGACCCAAATCATCTTGTGCAGCCTGTAACACTGCATTTTGCCTTTTCAGATCCTCTGGGTGGGAAAAAGAGCAAAAACTATTAAGGGTTCATTGTTGTTATGCTGTGATGTTATGAGTTTATTGATGAAAATTACTTTCCTACCCACCAGCTTTGATTTTTACCACATGACTAGGTGCTAACCTGAAATAGGGTATTTGTAAACTAAAAATCATGAGACTCATCACTTTTTTCCCATCCAATGACGTTTAAATTGAGCAGGTGAAGTAACAAAGGTGGGAATCTCACTAAGAAGCAGTGGATTATGTAGTGTACATCCTTCAGAACAGCAGACACAACAGAGAACCAGAGATTATGTGACAGAGCTGCCTTGAGATTGTGGCCCACAGAGGCAGAGCCAGGTGCCTTTATCAAAGCTTGCTGTAGGATTGAGGAGAGATGCTGTAAGTAGCAGGACTAAGGGAACTCTATAACGATGACCTAAGCCATGAGCTGAATGTCATAGGGCCTGTGACCAAACCTGAATTGTCCTGACTGAAGAACTGTAATCTGTTAACTTCTCAAGTAAACTCCCTAACCATGATTATGGTCCTGTGAGATCTGTATGGGTCACTGCAACACATTTCAGCCCCAGTAATAGAGTGGTAGACCAACGTGCATCTAATATATGCCATGGTCTTTTACTTTCTATTCATCTAAAAGTTGGACAATGAATAAGCATTAACAAAAGAACCACCAATGTTTTTGAACGTAATACTGGAAAAGAGCACTGAATATCCCATGAACTGCTAAAAGTACAAACAAGTCTATCTTGGAGGAAGTACAACCAGTGTGTTTTTTAGAGGCAAGGATGGTAAAACTTCATCACACATACTTTGGACATGTTATCGGAAGAGATAGTTTTTGGATACAGACATCATGCTGGGAAACGTGAAGAGTCAGGCAAAGAGAAGAAGATCTTAAACAAGACAGATTGACACAGTGACTGCAACCATAGACTTGAATATGGTATAGAACATGAGGTTGCTACAAAATAGGGCAAGATTCAGATCTGTTGTTTACAGGGTCACTATGAGTGGTAGTCAACTCAATGGCACCAATTAACAAGAACAGCAGAGCAGTACAAGTGGTGGGAGCATAGAGGTCAAGTCTGACCTTGTAGGAACTGGCTCTGTATTATGAATGCTGTTGATGGGGACTGTTCCTCTTCGTAATTAGAAGTCAAACGTGGGCTATCCCATTCCACTTATGTTTTTTTAATATATGCAGACAGTGTAGTGAAAAATTGGGTTTTCAATGTAAAAATGTTAACTTAGAAAAATACATCAATTTAACAGATTCTAGAGTTATGGCATGCTGGGTACCCCAAGTCTATTAATTTTTAATTAACAATATAAGGGTTATCTAGTCATTAAAACAATTAAGTGATCAATTACTATTTGGAAAAAGGGTGGGGGGAAGGCCTCTTCATAGTTCTATTCCTACTAATTTGAAAAAAGTGAGACTTGAAGCACTTGTTTCAGAAGATCAAAGAATACAGCCTTCAATATGGATTATACCTCAATGTCAAAAAACAAAATAGGTAATATCATGATAGATAGAGAAAAGACTGAAGTTGTCAATATTTTCATTTTACTTGGGTCCACAATCAATATAGCAATCAGGCCAACAATCAGGAGATTGGAAGACATACTGGAGAAGTCTGTAGTCAGGAACCTCTCCAAATTATTATGGAGCAATGATGTAAGTTTGAGGGCTAAGGTGTGCCTAATTCAGGCCATGGTCTTTTCAGTTACATGCTATGCAACTGAGAGCTGAACAATGAATACTGAACAAAGATAGAGAAGAATTAATACCACTGAGTTGTGATGCTGGAGAAGAATACTGAATATCCCAGGTACTGTCAAAAGAACAAATATGTCTTGGAGAAGGTGCAGCCAGAGTGCTCCTTGAAGGCAAAGATGATAAAGCTTCATTTCACACACTTCAGGCATGTTGCTATAGGTTATTTCTTAGAACACTATGCTTGGGAAAATGGAGGGATAGCAAAAGAGGGGAAGACCCTCAACCAGGCAGACTAATACAGTTACTGCTGCAACGGGCTCAAGGGTGTCAGAAATTGTGAGGATGGCACAGGATAAGACAGGGTTCAGATCTGATGTTCACAGGGTAGCTATGGGTCATACTCAACTCCATAGCACCTAACAACAAATCACTAAAGGAAGTTGAGACACAGAGACGTGTACAAGAAATACAGTCCATACAAGCTGACACACTATATATTCAAATCCTGCACTATCAGCAATGGTAAACATTCATTTACAAAAAGGTATAGAGGCATACAAGCAAAATGAACAGATATACAAATGTGGAAAGGGACTGTACCAATGACCAGATAGGTTAGATAGATGATATTTCTGCATTCATGTTAGTATATGTTATAAACAGATCCATGTATACAGGAGAGCCAGAGTGGGGGGAGTGGAGGAGAAGGCAAGTTATGAAAACTTCTTAATTATAACTAAACACCCTGTAGGGATACTTTGCTGGCCTTGGGGTATTGCAATAATACTCTCAGGAAACATAAAAGTCAATAGGTCCAAAATACTGCATGCATGGTGCCACTGTTGTAGAATGGATCTGACATCAGGGTTGGGGTATGACAAAAAAACTGGATAAATTATGTATATTGTATTGAAACAGATAAAGAACAAATTAGAGGCGATATATGATTGAGTATTATAGCACAGGAATCCAGAATTAAGGTTGCATAGAGAAGTGTACTTGGGGTGGGGGGTGGGGGGAAGGGATGTGGGAATTGTATACTAATGAAGGAATATTGTTTTTTCTTTTTCTCTTTGGAGGGGGGAGCGAGCTGGTGGGGAGGGGTGGGCAGGGAGAAAAGTGCGGCAATGAATGAATAGAAATCCAAAACCTCTGTAAATGTCTATTAAAATTAATAATAAAAAAACTGGGGGAAAAAAGTCAATAGGTCCAACACATTTTTTAATGTGGATCCAAGCAAGACAAAATCATTAGCAGTTGCAGTCCTTGCTCCATCTATCATAAAATTGACCACTGCTCCAGGGTAAATACAGAAGTTTACTTGATATTAAATTGCAATCTATAAAAAAAAAAACTGCAATCTATACACCTAAGAAAAGTTGGAAGATCTTCAACCTTGCTAGAAGAGAGGAGACCTTTAGTTCCTTGGCTTTAGTATTTGCTCTTCACCATTATAAACCCATTCCCCTTTACTTCATAGATAAGACTGACGCTGCCTTGGATTTTAAAAATGTGTCTACTGTTGCATTTTATATATATGGACAAAGAAAAAAAATGCCCAATTAAAAAGAATTTCTCTTTGTAATAACATGTTTAAAATTTCAGACAGACTTATTGGAATTTACAAAACATACAATATAACAGTAAGTATTCCTGTAAACCCAAAAGAAATTGCTTCTAAAGGACTTTGCTAAAACTTGTTAATCACTGAAAATTCTTCAGAGTCTATCTGCAGTTTGTATATTGTATTTTCTTTCTGTAAATGATTACTGTATAAAATACTTATTACTAAAAATAATAAATGCAATCTATATTGAAGGCTGTAGTCTTTGATCTTCTGCAAGTGCTTGGTACTAGCAGTAAAGAAATAGAAAGATGTAATGCATTGGAAAACTCTACTGTCAAGTACCTCTCCAAGGTGCTAATTAGTGGTAATGTCAGCTTAACCACAAAGGTGCACATGATTCAAGCCATAGTCTTTTCAATTAATTCCTATGCATCTGAAAGTGGAACAACGAATATGGTGTGGAGAAGAGTACTGCCAAAAGAACAAAGAAGTATGTCTTGGAGAAAGTAAAAACAGAGTCCTCCTAAGTAGCAAGGAAGAGTTCAGTCCATGGAAAAAAGATATCATGCTTGGAAAAGTGGAGTGTCAGCAAAAGAGAGGAAGATTCTCAACAAGATGATTGACACGAAGACTGTGGCTCAAGAATAAACAGAGATGATGACACACAGGGTAGGGCAAAATTCTAACCATTTGTTCACAGGATTGCTATGAGTCACAGCCAACTTGACAGCAACTAAAAAGAACAAGCGTTTTGTTGAGCATTTCTGGATCTATAAAGCTAAACAATACTGGTATATGGCTTTCTTTCTTGGGATGTCTTTGTTGGTTGTATCAGGGTAATTCTTGCATCATAGAACTGATACTGGCAATGCTTCCTCTGTATTTTTAGGAAGAGTACGTGAAGGACTAGTGTTAATTCTTTATGATGTCATGCTTATGCTTAGGTGGGTGGAGGGACAGTGCAGAAGAGGAAGACACTCTATGAAGTGAATTGACTCAGTGACTGGGATAAGGAGGGATAGGTGTCAGAGACAGTGAGACTGGCACAGGATAGAGAAGGGTATAGGGCTGCTGTACATGGGGTTGCTATGAGTCACAGTGACTCGATGGCACATAACAACAACAACAACAACAATGTTCACTAGCAAAGCCAGAGAGTTTTAGTATAAGTTTAAGTAGTTTTTAAAATTAAGATTTCTCTTTTTCTAGATCTTCATTACCACTGGCTCCTGTTCATATAGTATTTCCTGAAATTTTTCAGTGTCAATCAATTCTTTCAGGTACTTTGACTCTGTAGTCCATCTTCTTTTGATGCTTTCTGGGTTATTCAATATATTCCCCATCATATCTTTCAATATTGCTACATGAGGCTTAAATCTGTTTTTCAGCTTGAGAAATGCAGAGTGAGTTAGTCCCCTTTTATTCTCCAATTCCAGCTCTGCACATTCAATTATAATACTATATCCTCCCAAACTGCCTTTTGAAATCATTTGTTCAGCTCTTTCATTTCAACATGTTTTCATAAGAGAACAAACAGACAAGTCTTGAAGAGGGTACAGCTTGAGTGCTCTTTGGAGGCAAGAATAATGAGGTTTCACTTCACATACTCTGGACATGTCGCTAAGAGATGCTATTCCTTGGAGGACATGATGCTGGAAAGGGTGGAGGGTCGTTGAAGTGGAGGACAATCTTCAACCAGGTGGATTGATACTGCCACTGCTGCAACCGGATCGTGTTTGTTAGGAAGTGTGAGGATGGTGCAGGATAGAATAGAGTTCAGCTCTTTTGTTCATAGGGTCGCTATGAGTCATAACTCAACTTGATGGCACCTAACAATTACAGGTCTATTCAGATTTTCTATTTCTTCTTAAGTCAGTTTTGATAGTTGATATCTTTTTAGGAATTTGCCCCAATTTATTGACATATAATTATTCATAGTATTGTCTCAATTTCTTTTACTGCTAGAAATCAACAGTATTTTGCCTGTTTTCATTCTTTGGTCATCAAGTCAATTTGTCAAATTTGTTGATCTTTCTTGAGAGCTTGTTTGGAGGTTCTAGCAGGGGAGCGCAGCTACTTGTATACCCTTGACCGAAGGACAGTCTTCCTTCTATTGGGTATGGCCGTCCTCTTCAAGCGAGCACGCAGCTTCGCGAGGGATGCACGTGGATCCGTGAGGGAGGAAGGGGACACCCGCCTAGCCAGCCAGATCAGCCGAATCAACCCTGGCGATCAGTGGGGTGACAGATGTCGCAGCCAGATCGCCCTCACGTCTTGATCTTTCTTAAAGAGTCAACTTTGCTTTACTGGTTTTTTAAATATCCTTATTCATTTCTGCTTTAATTTTATTATTTTATTTAAATATTAACCTAAAGTGGAAGGAGGACTGGCGTCCACTTCCATAATAGCTTGCCTCCGGAAACCCTATGAACCTGGAGAGGATGAAAGGCACCCAAGCGTCAAGGACTCTCCTTCACAGGGTCGCTATGAGTCACCTGCGACTCAATGGCACTTAACAACAACATTAACATAAAAGCTTCTATTTTAGGTTTATAGACAGTTTTAACTTAAAACCTTCTATTTTAGGTTTTGTTGACTCTTCTATTTTTCAGTATCTTAAAGTAGAATGCTAGAATCCCACTACTGGGAATATTCCCTAAAGAAAGGAGAACAGCCACCCAAGCAGATATATGCACACCTACGATTATTATGGCTCTTTTCACAATAGCAAAGAGCTGAAAACAACCCGAGTGCCCATCAACAAACAAATGGATAGAGAAGGTGTGGTATATTCACTCAATGGAATATTATGCAGCACTGAAAAACCAAAGCATTCATTAAATATTACACAAAATGGGTGACCATGGAGGACATTATGCTGAAATATCTCAGTCACAAAAAGACAAATACTGCATAATGCCATTGTTATAAAACGGGACTGACATGGGGGCCTGGGGGAAATTAAGAAAAGAGGGGATAAATAATGTACACGGCACTGAAATAGCCAAGGGAGAGAACTTGGAATAAAAGGAATATATAATTAGGTATTATTGGCATGACTAGAGTCCAGAATAAGAGCTACGTAATAAAGTGGTGGTAGTGCTGGGGCTGTATAACAATGAAATAACTTTTTTTTTCCCCCCAAAGAAAAAAGCTAACTGAGGGAGGGGAGGCATGGAAGAAAATGTGCAACAATGAATGAATGGAAATCCAAGTTCTTTATATACTTTTATTAAAATCTCAAGAAAAATAGAACGCTAGATTGATTTCAGGTCTGTCTTTTTTTAATGTATGCATTTATAGCTGGAAATTTCTCAATGCATTGTCTTCATTTAATCCCATAAATGTTTATATGCTTTCACTTTTATTCATCTCAAAGCATTTTATGATTTTCTTTATAATTTGTTTGACCTGCTTGTTATTTAGAAGTATACTTTCTACATATCTGTGAATTACTCAAATTTCTACTTGCTCCTGATCTAAAACTTTACTTCAATGTGGTCAAAGAACATACCTCATATTATTTCAATCCTTTAAAAATGTACTATGGTTTGTCTTATGGCTTACAATATAATTTATTTTGGAGTATGTTCCATGAGACTTCAGAAACAATACACACTGCATTTAAGGGGACATGTGCCATACTAGTTTATTGGGTAATTCAACCCTTCTACTTCCTTGCTTGATATTCTGCCCACTTGTTTTACCCATTATTGAAAGTGAAATCCTTAAGATCTCCACTACCATTCCTGAATTATTTCTCCTATCTTTAAGTATTTTATTGAGATTTGGGGAGGAAATTTACATAGCAAATTAGGTTCTCACTTAAAAATTTCTATGCCTATTCAGTGACACTGGTTACTTTACACAATATGTCAGCATTCTCATTATTTCCATTCTGGTTGTTCTGTTTTCATTAACCAAGATTCCCTGTCCTCTCTTACCTTCTCATCTACAATCTAAAGTAAATTCTGACCATTAGGTCTCATCTAGACGACTGTGCAGAAGAGCAAAGTACTAATGACTCATGAACTACCCTGTCTTTTGGCTGAAAGGTGACCACTAGAAGTGGTTTGAGCACCAAGTTTAAAAAAAGATGCCAGGGTAATAGTCTTAGGGATGCCTTAAGACACTATTGATCCAGAAGTCTTGAGATTATAGTGAGGTTTTTATCGTTGTTTAGCAATTTATGTCTTATTCTGAACTACTGTCCCATTCTATAGAGGCACATCTATTGTGTCCCTGGTCTGAATAACTGGTAGCAGCAGTTCTTTGAGTCTCTGATCTTTTCTCATTTGCTGCAGACACACAGAAGTCAGTATTTGTACACAACTTCTTTTACAATGATTAGCAGAAGACTAGTTTCTACAAGGCAGAGTTTAAAAATGTTCTAAATGTCCAAATTTCTCTAATTACTGTACCACTCCATTTTCTGACATCAGTTATTTCTCTTCCCTTCAGCCCTCTCTTTTGTGTTTTGGGATTTGCCAGAAGTCTCACAAAAACTGCAAAGCCATCAGGGGAAAATGGCTTATACAGTTGTAAATGATGCAGACCGATACATATGGTTGCAAAGATGAATAAACAATGAGCACAGGTCAGGGGCCTGCAGCTGCCAGATGCTGACACACCTGGATCAGGTTAGATGTAGAGGACTGAACTTCTCAAGAGCATTCTTCTATAAATCACACTCCACACATGGCAAATTGAGTCACACCTTCCAGTAGCATGAGGCTTCAAGATGTATCTTACCCTAATCCTACAAAAAGCTCCCTTTAGATTGAGGCTTTAAGCTTAGGCAAAGAGTCTAGAATCATAAAATGGAAGGTCAGGCTGGAAAGGCCGTATTACTTAATTCATTGTATGAGAAAAGTTGCATTTCATCATTTAAGATCCCAGATACAATTCACCAAACTAGGATGTACAATATTATCTATGTGAGCTGTTAGGCCAACTAATCAAGCAGTGCCGCAAAACTATAGTTCTAAGCCCTCAAACACAGTTTATCTATTCGTCTGCTGATGGGCAGTTATATTAATTTCTATCTTTATGTTAAAGTGAATAATGTCGCAATAAACACTGATGTTCCTCTGTTTCTGTCAGGAGTTTTAGCTCTGTAGGGAATATTCCTGGGAGTGAGATTATGGAACAACTTACTTGTATTTCTAGCTTTACAAAGTAGCATCACAGGGTTTTCTTTTTTTTTTAAAATATTTTAATTTATTTATTTTTCATTTCAATGAACATCAACAGAGATTTTGGAATTCCATTCATTC
>NW_006400017.1:3310496-3322050 GCF_000299155.1 Elephantulus edwardii
TGAATGTCTTCCTTGGTGAAGTGTCTGTTCATATCCCATCACAGGGTTTTCAATTGAACCACTTTACAATTTCACAGCAAATCAGGGTTCCAATGTCACTGCAACCTAGTCAGCATTTGTTGTTTCCCAATTTTTTGATCAGTGCCATTTTTGCAGGCCAGAGCTTTAGTTTTAGTTTTTTAGATTTAGTATTTTAGTTTTAATTTGCAGCTCTGATAGCTAATGGTGATGTGCATCTTTTCGTATGTGTGCTGACAGCTTGAATGTTCTCTTTAGTGAAGTATTTGTTCATTTTTAAATTGTGCTTTTAATAAGTCTTCTTAGCTTATCAAAATCTACTTCAGATTTATACTAACATCATTCTAGTGATATAAAAATATTCCTATATTATTATCTTCCCTTTGCTCATGTTTCTTCTATTTTTCATACACAATTCATTTGTAAGTTACAAGCATATTATATACTGTAACTATTGACTATATACTTTTTGTCCTTAAAGAAGCTAAGGAGATGAAGTATCTATTTATAGTATGTCTTATTAATTTTATTATCTTACTTGTTCTCTTTATTCACTCCTGTGAAGTGGAATTACTATCTGGTGTCATTTTATAATGCAATACAACTTTATTCCTATCCAAACTCCTTTGGACTAATATTGGCAAATATATTCCATTTCCTTATGTTATAGACCTTTAACACAGATACTACTCTATACAACTGATTTTAAAATCAGTTAATGAATATGCACTTGTACTTTCTGCTCAATTACAACTTTCTAATCAGCTTTGTTTTCTTCCCTCAGTGCTTCTTACACAGAAAGTCTATTTGGGTTCTTTTCCGGTGTCCAAGATGTCGAAGCGAGGACGTGGTGGGTCCTCCGGTGCAAAATTCCAGATTTCCCTGGGTGTTCCGGTAGGAACTGTGATCAACTGTGCTGACAATACAGGAGCCACAAATCTATATATCATCTCTGTGAAGGGGCTCAAGGGGCGACTTAACAGACTTCCTGATGCTGGTGTGGGTGAGATGGTGATGGCCACTGTCAAGAAAGGAAAACCAGAGCTCAGAAAGAAGGTACACCAGCAGTGGTTATACGACAACAAAAATCATATCAGAGAAAAGATGGAAGTGTTTATTTTGAAGATAATGCAGGAGTCATAGTAAACAATAAAGACAAGACGAAAGGTTCTGTCATCACTGGACCAGTTGCAAAGGAGTGTGCAGACCTGTGGCCCAGGATTGCATCCAATGCTGGCAGCATTGCATGATTCTCTAATGTATTTGTAACAAAAAAGTTAACCCAATTAAAACATTATTTGCTACAAGTGTGTGTGGGGGGAATGTATATTTGACAAAAATGAACTCACATTTTATCTGGAAATGCCCTTACTTTATACAAGTTTTTAAAGAGACTTATAATAGAGAATTTCCGA
The DNA here is from genome assembly GCF_000299155.1 of Elephantulus edwardii. Lineage (NCBI taxonomy): Eukaryota > Metazoa > Chordata > Mammalia > Macroscelidea > Macroscelididae > Elephantulus > Elephantulus edwardii. The sequence goes on from NW_006400017.1 coordinate 3,311,930, forward strand.
GTTTTTGCCATTGAGCATTTGTGAATGCTATTCCACTGCCTTCTGGGCTTATTGCTCCTGTTGAGATGTCAGCTGTTAATCTTACTGAGAGTCTCCTGTTTACCACGGTTAGATTTTCTTCAATCATTAATTTTTACTATTTTCTCTTCCTTCTTTCTAGCACTCTCAGTGGGCACCAGACCATGTTGATATACTTAATGGTAGCTTAAGTTCTGCTCATTCTTCTTTTTTTCTCTGTTCTTTGGATTGCATCTTTTTGTTTTGTTTTTTAATTTGACTATTTTTTGCGCATTGTACTGCAAATCAGATCTGACTGGTACAGGAGGAGATTGTCCCTCCTTCTCTAGCAGAGCATCTGGTGGATTCGAACCAGGCACATCTGGGATTGCAGTGTAGCTTCTTGCCATGAGGACACCAGAGCTCCCTTGGATTGCATCATTTTTTAAATAAAACTTTTTTCTTTTCATTGTAATTTTAACAACAGTTTACAGAAAAGTTAGCTTTTCATTCATTGATTGTTGCACATTTTACCCCTCGCCTTCTCTAATTCATTCCCCTCCCCCCAATATTCACTCATTGTTACACAATTACCTCCCACTAGTCCTCTTTGCAATGTGCTTTTTACTTGGGGCTGTTATCAGATGTATGGGGATTGCTTAATTTTTTGTGAGTTATATTCATGTCTCTGTTGATAATGCTGTTCCAGTCGTTTTTGTATAATCTACAGCAGAATCTTGCTTGCAAGTTATATTAATGATATTGCTCGATAATTTACACACTGTCGAATCACTGTTCTTTGGAATGAGAACAAATATAGATCTCTTCCAGTCAGTTGGCCAAGTGGTTGTTCTCCAGATTTCTTGGCACCACTATGAGTCACAGGTGACTCAGGGTCACATACCAAAAACAACAACAACATATTCGTGTCTATTTTTTCCTTCTACCAGTTATAATCTACTTATCAGCCACTCAAGTAATTTTTCATCTCTAAAATTTCATTTTATAACACATAATTTCTTTTTGTTGCTATGTGCTCAATGAGACATTTGTCATGCCTGTATTTAACCAGCTTTGCTGGTTGTGCTGCTAACCAATAGGTCAGTGGTGTGAATACACCACTGTCTCAGTGGGAGAAAGATAAGCAGTCTCCTGTAAAAGTTTACAGTATCAGAAACACAATGGAGAGTTACTGTGAGTCAGAATCAACTCAATAGTATATTTTTATGGGTAAATTAATTTATAAAGCTGCCTGGAAGTTTCTGTAAATTGCAAAATCAGGGAAATCACACAGCTAGCTTCTAGCACAAATTTTTCCTTTGTCACGTGTAGATTATATATACACGCATGCATTTATGTGTTGTAATGTTTGTTGCATATTCGATCGATCTCCGATTGTAAAAGTTGGTAAATCATCTATTTCCTCATCTTTGGGTCTGGTTGTTGGTGTATATATCGGAATGATAGCGGTATTCACTGGACTTGCTTGTATGCGTACAGCTATTATCCTGTCACTCACAATATTGTACTTCAAGACGGATCTAGAAATGGCTTTTCTAACTATGAAAGCAACCCCATTTTCCTCACCTTTTCATTTCCGGAAGAGTATATCATATGATCGATCATCTGATTAAAATGCCCCATGCCGGTCTACCTCATCTCACCAATGCCTAGTACGTCAATATTTATGCGATCCATTTCCTCCTTAACAATATCTAATTTTCCTACATTCATGGTTCTCACATTCCATGTTCCAATCACTAGTGTCTGCTTACAACTGCTCCTCTTCCTTTGCATTTCCATACTCAGTTGCCCTTTCTGTCATTCTACATGTGTTCTGTAGATACATAGGGTTTTCAGAGGCATGCTATTTTGGAAGTGATGGCCAATCCTTCTTCCAAGAAGAAGGGAACAGAGAAGAATAATCAGTAGTTGGGAAACATGGACTCGGTGACAGAAATGGAGCTGGAGATAGAATGACTGAATTTTCCACAATCAATGACTTATTCATCGCAAACACACTCTTTAAGAGACATAAACGCATGTTATATGCATGGATCTCACCTGACGATATGAATAGGAATCAGATCGATTACATCTGCGGAAAGAACCGCTGGTGAAGCTCAATATCAGCCGTGAAAACTTGTCCAGAAGCTGACTGTGGAACAGACCACCAACTACTCATATGCAAGTACAAGCTGAAGCTGAGGAAAATTAAACCGAATCCACAGGAACCAAAATATAACTTTGAGTCTATCGTACCTGAATTTCAGAACATCTCAGGAACAAGTTTGAGGCCTTGAACACAAATGAGCAAAGACCAGATGAGTTGTGGGAGGATATCAAGGGTATCATCCAAGAAGAGCGCAAACGTTCATTACAAAGACAGAAGAGGAAGAAAAGACCAAAATGGATGTCAGAAGAAACTCTGAATATTGCACTGGAGCGCAGATAAGCCAAAGCACAGGAAGAATTCAAGATACTAAAGAGCTGAAGAGAAGATTTTAAAAGGCAGTGAGGGATGACAAAGTAAAATATTACAACGAAATGTGCAAGGAGCTGGAGTCAGAAAATCAAAAGGGCCGAACTCGCTCAGCATTTCGTAAGCTCAAAGAACTGAAGAACAAATTCAAACCTCGAGTTGCTATAATCAAGGATGCTTTAGTCAGAAGGTTAAATGATCCAGGAAGTATTAAAAGAAGATGGAAAGAATATACTGAGCCATTGTATAAAAAGGAATTGGCAGACAACATAAGAATTTCATGTAACAATAGATGAGCAAGAGCCTATAGTGATAAAGGAAGAAGTTCAAGCTGCTCTGAAGGAAATAGCAAAAAAATAACGCCCCAGAAATACATGGTATACCAACTGACATATTTCAGCTAACAGATGCTGCCCTGGACATGCTCACCAAGTTGTGACAAGAAATCTGGAGAACAACCACTTGGCCAACTGACTGGAAAAGATCTATATTTGTTCCCATTCCAAAGAAAGGTGACCCAACAGAGTGTGGAAACTATAGAACAATATCATGCAAGCAAGATTCTACTGAAGATTATCCAAAAACGACTGGAACAACAAATCAGCAGAAAACTGCCAGAAGTCCAGGCTGGGTTTAGAAGGGGTCCTGGTACTAGGGATATTGTAGCTAATGTTAGATGGATCTTGGCTGAAAGCAGGGAGTACCAGAGGAATGTCTATCTGTGCTTCATTGATTATGCAAAGGCGTTTGACTGTGTGGACCATAACAAACTCTGAGAAGAATGGAAATCCCAGAACACCTGATCGTGCTAATGTAAAACCTATTCTTGGACCAAAAGGCAGTCGTCAGAACAGCAAGGAAACACTGCATGGTTCAAAATTGGGAAAGGCGTGCGCCAGCGATGTGTCCTGTCTCCATACCTTTTCAACCTGTATGCAGAACAGATCATCCGGGAGGCTGGGCTCTAGGAGGAGAAATGCGGCATCAGGATTGGTGGAAGATCTACCAACAATCTGTGTTATGCAGATGACACAACCTTGCTTGCTGAAACTGAGGAGCACCTGAAATGCTTGTTGCAGAGGGTCAAGGACTGCAGCCTTCAACATGGACTGAGGCTCAATGTCAAGAAGACAAAGATTCTCACCACTGGACCAATTGGCAGCATCAGGATGGATGGTGAAGAGATTGAGATTGTTCACAGCTTTAGTCTGTTTGGCTCCACAGTCAACACTCTTGGCACCAGCAACCAGGAAATTAAAAGACGTAATGCGATGGGAAAGTCTCCTGTTAGGGACCTCTCTAAAGTACTGAAGAGCAATGGTGTCTCTCTGGAGACTAAGATGCGTCTGATACAGGCCATTGTCTTTGCAATCACTTGTTATGCATCAGAGAGTTAGACAATGACCAGGGAGGATAGAAGGAGAATTGATGCCTTTGAGCTGTGGTGTTGAAGAAGAGTATTGAGGGTACCATGGACTGCTAAGAAAACAAACAGATTCATCCTGGAAAGGGTTCAACCGGGCTGCTCCTTGGAGGCAAGGATTCTGTGGCTTCATCTGACATACTTTGGTCATGCTGTAAGGAGAGACAGGTCCTTGGAGAAGGACATCATGCTTGGGAGGATGGAGGGCAGGCACAGGAGGGGAAGGCCCTCTAAGAGGTGGATTGATTTGGTGACTGGGGTAATTGGGATGAGTGTGTTGGAGACAGTGCGCTTGGCACGGGACAGAACAGAGTTTAGGGCTGTTGTAAATAGGGTTGCTATGTGTCACAAGTGACTTGATGACACATAACAACAACAACATTTGTTGAAAACTGCCTATTTTGGATAATACTTTTTCATCTCTGGATACTGGTCCACCCTTTCCTGCCACTAGAGTTTATGGTTTACTTCTTTATCTTGGTGATTCACTTAGTCCCAAGCAGTGGGAAGCCTCTGATAGTGCTCCTCAGAAAGTGCAGCCCTGGATATGTGTGCAGTCATACTGAGGTGATGGTAGTTTTAGCAACTTTCTGCTTGAGCAGTTTTTCCTGACTCTATCTAGCTGTTAAATGTCAATAGTTGAATACACTATTGTATTCAACAATGCCCTATAGTATAAATTGTTCCACAGACTGATTCAGTTACATTGAGGCTACTGTGAAAAAGCCCTGATGTCAGTGTATACTTCTGACTCCAGGAAAACACCTCATAGATGTCTCTTTGCTTTTTTATATGCCTGAGATGTCTATTTTGTCCTTATTCTTGAATCATTTAGCTTCATATAAAATGTTGTTGTTGCATGCATTCAAGTCAGAATCAACCCACAATTGACCCTCCAACAGGTCTTCAGAGGCAGTTAATAGCACGGGAGGAAACAGCCCATCTTCCTTCCAAGGAGCAGTTGGAGGTAATGCAGCACAGCTTCTTACCCCCAGGCCACCACATTTATTTTCTCCCCACACTTTGAAGACCTTACTTCTTGTCTTCTGGTATCTATTACGCTTATGTGTTCTCTCTCCTAACAGCAGTGGAATTGCTTCTTTTTTGACATTTTCTTACTCTTCATAGTTAATAGTTTAAAGATGTGTCAGGATATTTTTCTCTTTCATTGCAGCAGAGTTGGAATCAACTCATAGCTTACCCTCCTGCAGGTTTCTAGGGCTATAAACCACACAGGAGACTGCTCATCCTTCTCCTTAGGAGCCGCTGGTGGATCTGATCTGCCAGAGGCACAGCTCTGAGTTAGAAGCACAAATTCCTAATCACTAGGCCACCAGAGCTCCTTTGTCAAGGTATGCTCTTGTCAGGTGCCATCTGACCTATGATTCAAGGCCCTTTGAATGACAGACTGAATCTGCCCTTTATCCTGCGCCATCCTCACAATCTCCACCATGTTCAAACTCACAGTTGCAACTACTATGTCAATACACCTTGTAAAGGATCCTCCTCTTTCAATGACACACATTTTCCAGCACATAGGTTTACTATCATTTACCCTGCTTGTTAGTCAGTATTTATGTTGAGAATCCATTTTTTAAAAACCCTTTTAACACCCCAAAGTTTCTTTCTATCATCCCTAGTCATTGTCCAACTTTCGGATGCACAGCAAATAATTGCAAAGATCATGGCCTATATCAGGTACACTTTAGTCTCTAGACTGCCATAATTATTTTTCAGCACTTTGGAGAGGTCTCTGGCAGCATACTTTCCCAACGCAATTAGTCTCTTAATTTCCTGGCTGCTGGTAACAAGAGTGTGGATTGTAGAGTCAGGTAAACTAACACTGTTTGAAAAAAGAAGAAATCTTAAGTCATCATCTCTTCAGACAGTCTCTACAATTATCTCCATTCTCTTCTCTGGGATCTTTTTCAGTCATGTGTTGAAGTCTTTCAATCCATTCTCTATTTCAATTGTTCTCTGGTATTTTTCTCTTTCTGTATCAACAATACCCTCAACAAGAGGACAACAGACCCTCAAAAAAGGCATATCAGAGATTCTCTATTTCAGTATTCTAATATTCAATATTTTGATATTCAAAATCCATACAGAGATTTTATATTTCAATTGTTCTTCGGTATCTACCTCTTTCTGTCTCAACAGGACCCTTAACAAGACCTCAACAAGAGGACAAAAGACCCTCAAGAAGAGCATATCAGAGATGGGGAGGGTGGCACAAGACAGGACAACGTTCAGATCTGTCCGTGTTCATCATTATGAGTTGAGTTGAAGTCGACTCAATAGCATCAAACAGAAACATACTAAAATCTCTCACCTTGTCTGCACATTTATTATGCATATTTCAATTTCTATATCTTGTTTGCAAAATTTCTAATAGCTTTAAATGCATATGCACAAAATGTGCAAGAAACAGTACACTCTTTATCTCTCTCATTTTTTTTAAAATTTTTTTAAATTTTATTATTTGTGTGTGTTTGTGTGTGTACTGTCAAATCAGATCTGACTGGTACAGGAGGAGATTGTCCCTCCTTCCCCAGCAGAGCATCTGGTGGATTCGAACCGTGCGCCTCTGGGATTGTAGTTGCAGCTTCTTGCCACTAGGCCACCAGAGCTCCCCTATCTCTCTCATTTTGTTTTTGTATTTATGGGCAGGAGGCTGAATCACATTGTCTCACATCCATTAGTAAATTAACATTCAACCCTAATGGTTACACATGGTGGGCAGCGTTTGGTGGACCTTCCCAATTAAAACAAGTGTGGAAGCAGGAGTAGCATCCATTTCCAAAACAGACCGCCTCCAGAAACTCTATGAACATGGAGAAACAAAGAAAGTTATACAAGTGTTCAGGGCTTTTGTTCACAGGGTGCTATGAGTCATCTATGACTCAACAGCACTTAACAGCAACAACTACAACAACAATAATCTATGGGCAAATTTATGATAGGTGCCCTACAAATAATCTTCCTAAACTTAGCTTTCTTCTATTGACATTTGGTTGGCAAGCCTTAGGATTTTATAGAAATTATGATCATGTACAAAATTCTTTTAAACACCACTTGAAAATGCCATTGTTTTCCTGTTGATTAATATGAGCTCTACTTCTACTAGTTTTCCTTCAAATTAAGAATTTGATGGCTTTTAATTTGTTGCCTTATGTAATAAACTCTCAATCACTCACTGTGCAAGACACTGGGAATTTCTGAATATAAACTCTGATGCTTTAGATAAGTTATGTATTCAAGCTGTCTAGAGAAAATAAAATTAGAAAATACTGTCTTCAAAGTTAAAAGAAAAATAGCAAATTTTTTAGAAATATTATATAACACTCAGATAGTCTGCTAAAAATGCATCTTAATGCAAGAATAAAACAAATCAAAAAGGTACTATGTCTTTATTAGTATTGTTACAGTGTCCTCTTATATTTCCACTATTCTATAAATGTACAGCTATTACAATTCCAAAGCAGAAGCTGTATCTATTGGGAAAAATACCAATATTCAGACTCATGTAATTTACTTTGACCTGTTTTGCTGAAAGATAACACAGACTGTTAAGCATATTAAACCATGATATACCTGTGACAATCATAAAAGACAAGGCTATATTTTTTTTAAAAAAAAGAATTTATCTATGGCTGCATAAATGCCATCTTTAACCCTTTGAACACCCAATTATTTTCTGCTTCGACTTTTGTGTTGCTGTTGTTAAAAACGTGGTTTCAAGGCACTTTGAATAAAACGGGGGGGAAATTGCAAGAAATACAGACTTTAATTACTGGATCATGTGTATCTTAAAGGGTCTCTAGTACTGGATTTGATAGGATTAAGCCTGTTTCTTCAGATTCTGCAGTTATACAGGCTCATCAGATGGCAATAAGTACTAAAGTGGGATAGAAGTTTCCCACTAAACACAAACAGCAGATATACGAAGCGGGGTGTGTATGTTGTAGGGACACAAAAAGGTTAAATTTTCTTTTTAACAGGAGATAGGCAAATATTCCAGGCAGAAACTAAAACATTATCCTGTACACACTAAATATTTTCTTTATAAATAACTACCAAAACTCTCAAAAAGTGTTATAGTATTTCTTTTGAAATTTTATAAAGAGATACTTCAATTATTCTTTATGGCCAGCTTAAGTTTATTGAGACTCAGAGAAAAAATATGCAATAATACATATGCAGATTATTTAATAACTGCAAAACCACTATAGTTTCCCTACCCAAATTTCAACAAAGTAAACCATTTTAACATACCAAATATGCTTTTAAACGAACATAACATTATGTTATTTGCCAGTGAGCCAGAACCAACTCATAGCTAACCCTGCAGAGGTTGTAAATCACACAGAAGAAGACTGCTCATCTTGCTTCATTGGAGCAAATGGTGGATTTGAACTGTTTGCCTTTGGGTTAGCAACATAACTCCACGCCATTCAGCCAACGACCATTATAACTTATTTAAAATCAGAATTGGCAATGTATTTAAGAAATGGCAAGTTCTGGATCATTTTCATTTTTTGACATTTTACCAACAGTCAATTCTACTATTTCAAAAAGAAAACAAAGTGAATACTAACTTTATTTGGGAAAAGAAGAAAAACCAAGAAAGTAAGATAGACAGACATTGGACAAAATTAACTTGACTTTACTGAATAATACTGGAGGGGAAAGGCTGAGATACAGATGACTAGGCTACAGAATTATTACTGTGTTAGCGGCAAAGGGGGAAAAAAGACATCATAAGCCAGTATTGTACTGAATTTGAGGTGGTCTTAGAGGAAATGCTGCTATAGTCTATATACATAGATTATATACGTTACAAGTCAACTGGACAAGACTACATCATTGCACAGAATTTAAAGTGATCCTTTATGGCAATTCTAAATTAAATTTTAAGAGAGAGACAAGGTTCAAAAACATTCCAGCAACAATGAATGAATGGACTTCCAAAATCTCTGTAGATGTTCATTGAAATGAAAAATAAACAAACTAAATTAAAAAAAACAAAACCAAAACATTCCAAATAACTATATATATAAAAAAGTGATATGTTGCAAAATGCACAATCTACCTCAGTAGACTGTATTTGAGTACAGAAATGATATCTCATTCTTCCTAATATGCATAATGTCTTAAGACTGCCACCATACTTAGAGAGAAATGCCAGCACATTTCCAAATCCCTGCCAGCCTTTTTAGGAATAAAAGAAAAGCAGGAAATAGCTTTTTTACAAGTAATGAGAAAGTAGAAACCCTGTCCACATCAGTAAGAACTGAACTCCATGAGGTCTAAGAATCTTCCAACTTACCAGAACAGTGGTTTTCAAATTTCTATAACCTCCAATCAGAGCAATACATACATTTTACGTCACAGACTTATGTGTATACATGTAACTAAACCAGAAAATTTTGTGCAACTCTACATACTTCACATTACCACAGATCATATAAATAATGGATTATTTTTTCTCTTTAAGTGCTGGCTACACTGTCATCCTTTAAAAAGTTTTACTCATTGTAATAGTTAATACTGTATGTCACATGGACATGATTCTTAACGTAATGTAACTAAGTCATTGCAACATGATCAAGAACGTCAGTATAATTATGCCATATGTGGTAAATCCTAAACTCTATGATGTTCATGAGACAGCATCAGAATCAGACTAGTTAAAAAAAACACGATCAACCATTTCCAATTAAGAAGAGACCTCTTCAGGGATATCTGCCTATCATATATACATGTACAGATTCCCTACAAACAGTTAAAGAGGTTTTGGTCGAATCTACATCTGACAGTTCTGTGGGAGACACAAAAAAGATAATCTTAATTCAATGAAAAAAGAAAAATGTAAAAATTATGTTAAAAAAGTTGTTCTTATCTTTTTGTGTTACATCAAGTACATAGTGATGTTTTTATTACACCTAATAAATTTACAAGTATGACATTTTCATTTAAAACATTAGTACAAAAAAAACAAAAAAAAACCATTAGTACAAAATGGGTGAGCCTGGAGGACATTATACTGAGTGAAATAGCTCAGATGCAAAAGGACAAATATTGCATGGTGCCACTGCTGTAAAATGGGACTGATATCAAGGTTGGGGTAAGACTGAGAAAAACTGGATAAATTGTGTATACTGCACTGAAACAGATGAGGGAGTGAATAATTTAAAAGCGATGTATGATAGGGTCTTA
>NW_006400017.1:3322150-3324358 GCF_000299155.1 Elephantulus edwardii
AGAGAAGTGTAGCAATGAATGAATGGAAAGCCAAAATCTCTGTAAATGCTCATTAAAATTATTTAAAAAAAAATTAGTACAGTCAGTAACATTCTTATCTACGTTAATGTTTGGACTTGGCTTGAGCAAAACTTAACTTGCATTTGAATCATCTGCCAAACTTGTTAAAACAGGCTGCAGAATGCTGTCCCCACAACAGTCTCTCTGACTAGTAAATTTAGGGTGGTAGACAAGAATCTGGATTTCTAACACGCTTCCCAGGCAGTGGAGATAATGTTAACTGCTGTTTCAAGATGACCCTATGATAATAACAAGTCTAGAACTGTAGAAATCATATTCATATTCTCCTGGGTCAACATCCGAAATACAAAACTTGTCCTTAATTATTCGGATTAGGTTCCTTATGATATGCTCTCATGCATTACACAGCATTCTTTTCAAGCAATTATCACACAGTTACTTAATACACTGAAATGTGTGAGAGTCAGGATTCACCAACATTGCCTTGTTTTTCCAAGAATTGAGTATTTTATGCCTTTAACAGGATAAAACCTTACCACTTTTCTATCACTCTGTATTAGTGAAAAATATTTGAGTTTTCTTTTTCTGACAGATTTCTATCTTACATAGGTTCTGGCTTTTGGCAGATTTTACTTTGTTTAATAATAAAATAACATTGACCAACTAAGAACTCTGATATCACTTTCTAACAACTCTAGAGTGATGGGGCCAGGGGATGGAGGGGAAGGCAGAAATATATGAACTTACCCTCTTTAGCCAAATATAACTCCTTAAACTTTGCTCTCTTTTGATTAAATTCTTGTTCAAGCTGCTGTTGTGCACGTAAAAAGTCTGCATTAATTTTTTCCAATTCTGCTACCCGTTGTTGAAGAGCAACTAAAGAGAGAGGAAAAATATTGGTTAATAGGTAATAATTTTTATTTTACAAATTAAGCTACAAGAATAAATTAGTATTCCAGTTTGTGGTGCAGTGGGTTGATTGTTCAAAATGGCTTCTCTAACCACTGGTATTGACTTTCACCAAATACCTGGATGGAATGATACTAATGATGCAAATGAAACAATTGATAACTTTTTTGGATGGGACATGTTAAAAAGTTATATAGACTATTAAAAGGGGTATCAGTGAATTGCATCATTCCTCTAGGCTTAAATGGAGTAGATCTCGAAGCAGAATACGGTAATCTTGCTACCAGCAAGAATGAATCAGTGAATACAGCTTGGGGTCAGAGATAGTCCTGCACAAGATGAAGACAGACAGAGACACAGTACCAGCAGCAGGGCGGACAACTGGAGTCCAGCATGAGAGCTGTACTTTGGCCCCATAGCCACCTCAGCATACTCGACCATGGTGGGTGGATGAGGGAAGGACATAGGCCATAACTGGCTTGACTAGTAGAGCTGAGGACGTTCTCTTGGTGGCCCAGTGGGTAAGGACTTGTACTGCCAACTCAAAGGCAGGCAGCTCGAATTCACCTGCTGCTTTTCAGGAGAACGATGAGCAACATACTCCCATGGGATTTATAGCCTTTGAAAACCAGTTGGAGGGTCAGACTTGAAGGTACATAACAAGAGCTGTGTAACACCAACCTAGAGCCTCAAAGTGAAGGTCAGAGGGTCTGTGAGCACACCTGAGAAGCTATCAGTCCTGAATGAAGAATATACCCAGTTTTCTAAGCTGAATTATAACCCGTTAACTTCCCTAATAAACCACATAATCACAAGTTTTGCCTGTGAGTTCAGTGATCAATGCAAGGCATTAGGGGATTCAGCAAGGCATTAGGGGATTCAATAATAGACCAGCTAGAGCCCTGGGAGCAATAGTGCTGGAATTGACAGAAGTAGGTTCAGGAAGCCTGGGGCATGTCTGACCTCACAGAAATCTATTTTGTGTTGTGGATGTTGTTGATGGGGGCTGTTCCCTCTTGTGGAGTCAATAGAGGTTAGACGCTGTCACACTCACGCTACCTGTACTTTTTTGGTACAGATGCAGATTTCTAGACATCAAACAAGTAGTCAGAACTCTTCTAAACTCTCAGTATATTCTAGTTAATTTTAATGGAGGGGAGGGGAATCTACATCAGCATTAGACTTAATACACACACTGTGACTGAGTCATCTAAAGAGAAAAACAGTATGTACACACACACACACACACACACACACACACACACACACACACACACA
>NW_006400017.1:3324458-3327324 GCF_000299155.1 Elephantulus edwardii
TGTACTGTCTCCAAGGGAAGGTGACGTGTCCTGTAGAACTCCTGTGTAGATTATGTTTTCCTTTCTGGCCCGAGGGAAGATGCCTCTTTGCTATTATCCAAGGTGACTTTCCCCAGTGCGCAGCTTCCCGGCTTCCCTTCCGCCCAGGAGCACGTTCTCCCGCCGGTGTTTCTGTGTACCTGGAAGATGCCTCTTCGCTATTATCCAAGGTGACTTTCCCCAGTGCGCAGCTTCCCGGCTTCCCTTCCGCCCAGGAGCACGTTCTCCCGCCGGTTTTTCTGTGTACCTGGAAGATGCCAAAACCCAACCGTACAAATATGGGGGAAAACCCCACCCAATACCACAATGTATGGGAATGATCATACAAACACAATGTGAATAGAGCAATGTTTGAAATGCAATGCATATATAAAAGAAACAGAATGTATACAAATTCTGTATATAAACTAATTTAAAATAATTTATAAAAAAAGAAAAGGGTGAAAAAATAACAGGAGAGATCTCTGTGATGGAACTGTCCAACACATTGTGATGGTGACCACAAGAATCACAGGATAAAAGCACACAGACCTAATTACACATAAGTATACAAATAAATAAACGAGCTCTTGGGCTTGGAACCAGGCGGCAGCCAGGTTCTATCACTCAGCCATGACCAAAATCAAGTCTCGGGACCTTCGTGGCAAAGAGGAAGAGGAGCTGTTAAAACAGCTGGACGGTCTGAAAGTGGAGCTTTCCCAGCTGCGCGTCACCAAAGTGACAGGCGGTGCGGCTTTTCAGCTCTCCAAAATCCGAGTTGTCCGAAAATCCATTGCCTGTGTTCTCACTGTTATTAACTAGACTCAGAAGTAGAACGTCAGAAAATACTGTAAGAGCAAGAAGTACAAACCCCTGGATCTGCAGTCCAAGAAAACACGTGCCATGTGCTGAAGGCTCAACAAGCACGAGGAGAACCTGAAGACCAAAAAGCAGCAGTGAAAAGAGTGCCTGGGCCCACTGTGGAAATATGCACTTACGGCCTGAACTTCTTAATAAAACACAAAACTAAAAAAATTTTAAAAAAAAAAACACATCAAAACAAGTAACTATAAAACTGGTAAAATCTGAATAAGTGAGTAGGAGTAGTAGTTGTTGTTACAGTTTGGTGTCTTCAATTATGTTCACACCATAGTGATCCTACAACAGAGCAAAGCACTGCCTGGACTTGTGTTAGTCTCACAATCATGCTGTGGTCACTTGTATCAACTCATCTTTCTGAGGATTTCCCTTTTTACCTCCAGGCATGATGTCTTTTTCCAAGGACTGGAATATGTGAGACAAAGTCTCACCACTCTTACTCCTAAAGAGCATCTAGCTGCACTACTTCTAAGACAGTTGTTTATTGTTTTGGTAGTCTGTGGTACAGACAATATTTTTCACAAACATCACATTTAAAGGTATGAATTATTCTTCAGTTTTCCATTTCACCATTCAGCTTTCACATAAGAAAGTTCTGGTGGTCTATTAAAATATCATGTCTGGGGTTTGATGTACCTTAGTTCACAGTTATGTGCCGCCAAGTCACATGTCAGTCATAGCAACCTGATGCACAATAGCTCTGAACTCTGCCCTATATCCTGAGCCAGTCTCACTGTCTAATCTAATCTAAGTGTGCTCTCTTGTACATAGGGTTTTCGAAAGTCTGTTATTTAGGAAGTGGATTAATATCAATTTCCTGACTGTGAAATTGAACTATGGTTATACATGATGCTGGCACTTGGACAAACTGGACAGAGGGTATAGGGAAACTATTATTTCTTATGATTGTATATGAACATATGAGTATCTCAAAACACAAACACTTTTAAGTTTCCTATAAAAGTATATAGAAATAAAACCAAATGAATCTAAGGTTTAAAAATAAAGTTTATTATTTTTGTGTCTATCAACTTTTATCTAAATTACCTAAAAAAACAAGATGCCCATAAAACATCTTTCTTCTAAGATTTCTGATACTTGGAGCACTTATTAATGATGATCAAAGACTAGATAGCCTTTTTTTTTTAAAAAAAGGCATATTATAGCCTTCAGAACAGATTATGCTTCAACATAAAGAAACTAAAACTGTCACAACTGTACAAATACACAACTACATGACAAATGGAGGAAAAATTCCAGTTATCAAAGATTTCATTGTACTTGGATTCCCAATCAATACCTATGGAAGCAGCAGTCAAGAAACCAAACAACCTATTGTTGTTGTTATTATGTGCCATAGAGTTGCTTGCGACTCATAGCGACCCTGCGTACTACAGCCCTAAACTCTGCTCTGTCCTGTGCCAATCGCACTGTCTCCAATACACCCATCCCAATTACCCCAGTTACTGAATCAATCCACCTCATAGAGGGCCTTCCCCTCCTTCACTGTCCCTCCAGCCTCCCAAGCATGATGTCCCTCTCCAAGGACCGGCCCCTCCTTACAACATGTCCAAAGTATGTTAAACGAAGCCTCAGGATCCTTGCCTCCTGGTTTAACCCTCTCCAGGATGAATCTGTTTGTTTTCTTAGCAGTTCATGGTACCCTCAATACTCTTCTCCAGCACTACAGCTCAAAGGCATCAATTCACCTTCTATCCTCCCTAGTCACTGTCTAACTCTCTGATGCATAACAAGTGACTACAAAGACCATGACCTGTATCAGACGCACCTAACAAACTGTGGCTGACTTTGAGAAGAATGGGAATCCCAGAACAGTTGATCGTGCTAATGCGAAACCTACACTTGGACCAAGAGGCAGTTGTCAGAACAGAGCAAGGAAACACCACATAGTTCAAATTGGGAAGGGCATACGCCAGGGATGTGTCCTATCTCCATACCTTTTCAACCT
>NW_006400017.1:3327424-3332604 GCF_000299155.1 Elephantulus edwardii
CTCTGTAAATGTTTATGAAAATTAATAAAATATAATTATAGGGAAAAAAAGAAAAAAATAAATAAATACTTCTCCTAACTAGAGTATATGTTCAAGGAAAACAAGGAGTTCATATATCCTGCTCCCCATGACATTTCCACACCCAAACCTGATTGGTACATGAAAGTTTAATAAACATTTGCTAAATAAGCGAACAATCAAATAAGCTAGATTAACTAAAATTCACTAATGCAAAGGAATGTTAAGTTAGCATTTTCAAAAAGAGTAAAAGTTTGGAGATACAAAAGAGAAAAAAATCCACAGAAATGATGGAAAGCAAAAGAAGGCAGGCAGTAATGAATACTTAAGAGGCAACAAGGAAATCTCTCTGCTTGGGGAAAACGGGGAATTTCTCCATAAAAAAAGTCTTTCTTAACGTCTCCCAGAATAGTTTTCTAATGGCATCCACCACGGACAGGAAACTATTAAACATTAAAAACTGGAAGGAGCTGTTAAGAATAAAATGCATGTCGAATTCTGAATCTTAAATCCTTAGTACAAAAAAGGTTAAAATATATCAGTAATTTTCATATTGAGTACATATAGAAAGTATTAACATTCGGGATATACTGAGTTCAGTAAGCACTACTCATTTCCACAAGAACCTGTACTAAGAATATTTATACAAACATCATTCATAACAATCAAAATTGGAAACAATCCAGTATGATTATGATGACTGCATACAAAAAACATAAAAAGAACTGAACATGTGATCAATACAACATGGAGAAAATATTATACTGACTGAAAGAAGTCAGACACAAAAGGTCACATACTGTGACCCACTTTTGTAGATCAAAAATATAATCCCATTTATGGACAGTACTGATCTGGAGGATTTCTTTGATTAGACAAAAATGGCCAATCTCCCTTGAAACCAGAATGTGACATAGACCCCTTCAATCAGACATGCAACTTCAATGTAAAATCAAGCAATCTAAAAAATAAAAAATGGTTCCATTCTCCTTGGAGTACTGATTTCAGTAGTTTCCCAGTGACTTCAGGTCCACTTCCTGAATCAAAAGTAGCATTAGTGTAAGCAGGAGTTGTTGTTATATGCCGTTGAGACACTTGCGACTCATAGTGACCTACGGAGCCCTAAACCCTCCTCTATCCTGTGCCAACCTCAATGTTTCTTACACACCGAATCCCATTACCTCAACCACTGAATTGATCCATCTCATTGAGGGTCATCCTCTCTTGCACTGTCCCTCCACCCTCTAAATGGACCGGTCAATGATTGCAACATACCCAAACTACATCAGATGAAGCTCTGTTTCTTCTCCTAGCAGTCCATGGTATATTCAACACTATTCTCCAGCAGCACAGCTCAAAGGCATCAATTCTTTTTTCTATCATCCCTAGTCACTGTCCAGCTCTCTGACGCATAGCATGCAATTGCAAAGACTATGACTTGGATCAGGTGCACCTTAGTCTCCAGCCATTGCTCTTCAGTACTCTTGAGAGGTCCCTGACAGGTGAGTTTCCCAGTACAATTCATCTCTTGATTTTCTGCCTGCTGGTACCAAGAGTGATGATTGTGGAGCCAAGCAAATGAAAACTATTAACAATCTTAATCTCTTCACCTTCCATCATGATGCTGCCAGTTGGCCCAGTGGTGAGAATCTTTGTTTTCTTGATGTTGAGCTTCAATCCATATTAAAGGCTGCAGTCCTTTCCCTTCTGCAGCAAGGGCTTCAGGTCCTCCTCAGTTTCAGGAAGCAGGGTTGTGTAATCTGAATCTTCCTCTAATCACAACTAATTAAAATGGAACTCTTCTATATGTTCAATAGTATCAAGAGACATCTTTCCCACTAGCCAGGGAGCTCTGGAGGCATAACCCTTAGGGTATTGTGCTGTTAACCCAAAGGTGGCATCTCTTTGGCTGTTCAAATGCATCAGCAACTTCACAAAGCAACTTCGCCTCAAGTAATTTATAGCCTTGGAAACTCAAGTCAATGTGACTTGATGGCACTAAGGTTTCTGAGAAGTCTGTGCCAGCTTTGGGGTATTTATTGATGGTTAGCCTGCGCAGTGAATGACAGCATCACCTCTAGACCACGGAAGTTGTCAGAAATTCTCAGACCCTAGTCCAGAATTACCTGAAAAAACTCTGGGTGTGGGGCCCAGAAATATGCAATGTATTTTAATACCCCTGATATTCCTCTAGGCTAAACAGAAATGAAAAACTCAGGCATTTAGATGTTGAAAACAATTCTTTTACTATGTAACTAAATGCCATCTATATTCTTTAAGATCCAATTTTATCTCCTAAGAGTCTTTGATTTTTGGCTAGGATAGAATAAAAAAAACCCTGAAGAATACAGAAAAAAGGAGAGTTCAGAGATGAGTGATAAGAATAAACTGAAGAGTCCTGTAGATGAGAAACAGTAAGTGCAAGAAGGTTTGGGTCATAGGAAAATAAGAGAATCATTTAACATAAGGTGTCACTGATTGAATTGTATCCCCCTCAAACACATGAACAGACAGTTCTGGTGGCCTAGTGGGTAAGGAGTTGTGCTGCCAACTCAAAAGGAGGTAATTCAAATCCAATAGTTATTCTGAGGGAGAAAAATGGGATATCTTCTCCTGAATGATTTAGGGCCTCTAAAAAATTAGACGCATTGGGTCTGACTTGATAACACATAACAACAAAAAAATGCATATACATAACAGTGATGTAGGAACAATGTAATGATCTCCTATGATCTGCAACACCATGTATGTGTAGAATTCAGAGTGGAAAGCAACACTTCCTAATTCCATTACAACTTTAATAAGCTCAAAAGGGAATAGAGTGTGGCCCTTAACTCCTCTTATCTCTGTGGATAGAAGGGAATCAACTGAGGGTCAAAGGGTTAGTACCATCAATAAATAATCATGCACATCTTTCTGGATTGAGCTCCTGCTCAACAAAACTTCCTGACACTAAGGAAGGCCAAAGAACAAGGAGGGCTCCAGACACTGAAGGAAACTAAGATTTTTTTTCTTCTACAGCTGACAGAAAGGGTCCTTCCCTAGAGCTTTTAACTTGAGCTTGGCCTTCTAAACTGTAAGAGTAAATTTCTGTTTTGTTAAAGCCATCCACCGTGGTCTCTCTGTTATTAAATAAAACATGTTATGTTGTTATGTCAAGTGCCAGTGAACTCATTGCTGAACCTGGCAGGGGGCAAAGATGTCCAGAAGCAGTAAACTGCATGGGTGGAGTCTGCTCATCTTTCTCCTGGGTAGCAACCAGTGCATTTGAACTGAGTACCTTTGGATTGGCAGCTCCTTACCAGGCCACCAGATCTCAAATAAGACTTAAGGGTTCCAAATGATAGTGTTCCCATCAACAAATAGAGAAGCTCTGGTATAGTCACAAAATGGAAGACTATGCAGCTTTGAAAAACAAGGAACTCATGAAATATTATGCAAAATGGATGACCCTGGTAGACATTATGCTGAGTGAAATATCTCAGTCACAAAAGGACAAATATTGCACATTGCCACTACTGTAAAATGGACAGGGTTGAGGGAAGACAGAGAAGGAGGGGATGAATGATGTATACTGCACTGAAACAGATGAGGGAGAGAACTGTTGTAAAGGGATATGTGATGGGGTATTATTGTCATGGCAGGAGTCTAGAATGAAGGCTGCACAGTGGAGTGGACTTGGGTGAAGGGACTGCATAACAATTAGAGAGTTTTTCTTTTACCTTTCAAGGAGAAGAATGAATTGGGGGGAGGGGTGGGCAGGGAGAAAAGTGCAACAGTGAATGAATGGAAACCCTAAGTCGCTGTAAACTTTCATTAAAAATGAATTAAAAAAAAAAGATTGTGCTATATCTTCTTTTAAAAAAAGCAGCAGTAGGGAGCTACCAGTTTACAGTTCAGTGTAAAAGGCAAAGTTGCTAGCTAAGTGTACGGTAAGGATCAGCATGAACCCAATCCCCAAAATACGGAGGTGGAGTCAGTCCACACGTTCCCACTTCTCCATCCTCACAACACTGTCTGTTTGACCCTAGACACTCAGAGCTGTAGCAGCATTCACAAGTTAAAGGACACTTTATCTAATTTCTTTCAGACTATCAAACACCTATATCCAGTTGCAAACTTGGGGAAGTCCATTCAAAACCTCAACCTTCTGAATTCCTGGCTCCCATACCCTTTAGGTGCTGCTGTAACTCAGTGACTCTGTTAAGAACAGATCAACACTTTGCCCTACCCTATGCCATCCTCATGATCTCTGTCATACTTGAACCTATTAATGCAGTCACTGAGTCAATCCATCTCTTCGAGGGTCCTCCTCATTCAATGACCCTCCACCTTTCCCAACATATCTTTTTCCAGGGACTGGCCCCTGCTCACAACATGCCCAAAGTATATGAGACATAGTTTTTACTATCTTTGCCTCTAAGGAGAACCCTGGCTGCACTTTTAATTGCTCTTTTGGCAGTCCATGGGATATTCAACACTCTTCAGCAGCATCACAATCCAAAGGTATCAATTCTTCTTCAGTGTTTCTTATTGAGTACTTCTTAGTCTAACTTTCAGATGTGTACGAAGTAATTGAAAACACCATGGTATGGATGAAGTGTACTGCAAGTGTTTAAACTACACTCTTTTAGGTTCTATAAATTTGCTAAAATGACTCATGAACAGTATGTCATGTTAATAACTACGCATTTATTATAATAAAGGAAAGATATAAAGAGGCATCTAGTGAAAAGTCTGGGAGGACTCACAGTACAAGAGTTCCAAATTTCAAGAGGATGCACCTCCCTACCCCCTGAGAGCCATATGTTCTAGACAATCTAGAAAGTCCATGGGAGCCTTAGAGCTCAGAACACTTAGCAATGCTACATGATATCATACTCCCTGAGATTAGGCAACACTGGACCTACCAACTGGCTCTTCCTGCCTGGTCTGGTAAATTCCTCAGGTGAAGGCCAGCTAGAAAAGCAAAGGACAAAGTGCTTCCCTTCACCACACAGTACCAAAATTCACAATCATAATAATGACTAACAACAACAAAAAATTAAATGAGGTATAGTGTACCTTATTTATATAGACTGTTGTTGTTGTTGCTATTATGTGCCGTCGAATCGTTTGCGACTCATAGCGACCCTATGCGCAACAGCCCTAAACCCTGCTCT
>NW_006400017.1:3338829-3343790 GCF_000299155.1 Elephantulus edwardii
TATCAACAATCTGCATTATGCAGATGACACAACCCTGCTTGCTACAACTGAGGAGGACCTGAAGCACTTGCTGCAGAGGATCAAGGACTGCAGCCTTTAATATGGATTGAGGATCAATGTAAAGAAGACAAAGATTCTCACCCCTGGACCAACTGACAGCATCAGGATGGATGAAGAAGAGATTGAGATTGTTCACAGCCTTAGTTTGCTTGGCTCCACAGTCAACATTCTTGGCACCAGCAGCCAGGAAATTAAAAGACGTATTGGGGTGGGAAAGTGTGCTGTTAGGGACCTCTCCACAGTACTGAAGACTGGAGACTAAGGTGTGCCTGATATAGGCCATGGTCTTTGTAATCACTTGTTAACAACCTATTGCACTGGATAAACCTGTTGCCCTAGACCTCTGTAAAGTGCTAATGAGCAAGAATGCAACTTTAAAGGGTAAGGCACACCTCTCCCTACCATCTTGGAGCCTGTGGAGATCTGCAGAGAACAAGACTTCTGGGCCACTAATTCAGCTAGAAGGCTGTGACACAAGGCCATTTCTGCAGGCTATAAACAAGGTCTCTGAAACCAAAAGAAACAGAGAGCTTTTCTTAAAATTAAAGATATTTATGGCCAAGAAGAAACTGTCTTCTGCATAGGCAAAAGATTTGCTTATGTTTACAAAACAAAGAATATTACAGTGATTCCTGGAGGCAAACCTAACAAAACCAGAATAATCGGGAGAAAGGTAACTTGTGTCCATGGAATATAGTGGCATGGTTCAGGTCAAATTACAAAGTAACCTTCCTGTTAAGGTCTTCGAACCCATAATCCATATAATGTCTGTCCCTCAAGAATGTAACTTACTGAATAGCAAATAAAGTGTAGATTTATTGTGTGTGTGTGTGTGTTTTAATTATAAGTAAAGGCTGAGGTCAAGTAAAGGATAAATTGTAAGTAAAGATACTAAACCTAAACCAAATCCATTGCTTCATATGTATGTGAAAGTTGGACAATGAATAGGATGACTGACAAAGAATCAATGGCTTTGAATTGTGGTGCTGGCCAAGAATACTAAAGGCATCAAGGACTGTCAGAAGAACAAACAAATCTGTCCTGAAAGAAGTACAGCCAGAGTGCAGCCCTCGTTAGAGAAGTGCAGCCTCCTCAGAAACAATAATGGTGAGAATTCATCTCAAATATTCCAGACATGTTGTTGGGAGAGGCCAGAGCTTGGAAAATGAAATCATGCTTAGGCGAGAAAGGACCAGGAAGAGAGGAAGATTCTCATAGAGATGGACTGGCACAGTAACCAACAATGGCCTTAAGCACAGAAGAGATTGGTAGGATGGTGCAGGATCAGATAGGGTTTCATTCTCTTACAGGTGGGTTGTTAAGAGTCTGAGTCAATTAAAAGGTGCCTAACAATAACAACAAATATTCACACAGAGAATTCACAATGAAGAGTATTTTAAAAGCTGTAATTATCTATTTATTATCAATTCATTGAATAGTAAATAGTAAGTGGTTCAATATATTTTAAAATTTTTAACACTTACCAGGGTTCAAGTCAACATCAAATGCCTCATAAAAAGGAATATCAAATTCCTTACACACAGAAAATCTAAAATGTAGATATAATTCCTTATCTCTCTGTACTTGCATTACAGAAATACTATACTAAATCTACACAATCTCTGCCATAGTTACTTATTAGAAAAAAGTTTTTTATAAATAATAAAAGCACATGGATTATATTTCATTCACAAGGAAAGTTGGGTATATTATATATGAGCTTTTCAGAAATATCATGATCAAATACAGAAGAAGGTGAATAAAACAGACAAAAATACCCCCACAAAAACAAAAAATCCAACCCAAAACAAAATATTGCTCTCCTAACTATATGTGGGTGAAAAAAGTAATCTTATGTTTCCAGAAGGAACATGAGAAGCAACAAATAGAAAATTTCTAAGAGAGTGCTAATGTCAGTATTCAAGGGGCATGCACAGAGAGTTAAAGCTACAAAAGCAGTAGTTAACATTTAGGATGTGCTATTTTTCAGGGAGTAGATGGGAGGCAGGAACCTTGGTGGCAATGTAGGCTAAGCAGTAGGCTAATGACCAGAAGGGTGGTGATGTGAACCCACCAGCTACACATCAGGCAAAAGAAGAGCAGTGTGCTCTCATGAAGATTCACAGCTTCAAACACCGAAGGAGCAACTCTACTCTGCTCTTCAGGGTCATGCTGCCTAGAAATCAATTTGATGACAGTGAGTGGGGCTGGACTGCATTTACAAGAGAGACAGGATAGCATAAAAATTGAGAGTCTACAATTTTGGAATTAAGACAAATAGGTTGAATCCCAGATCTATTAGAATTTATAAGATAGCTCCTTCCCCCCCCCACCAAAAAAAAAGTAAAAATGGGGAACAATAAATAGAATGGAGGATGATGGTTCAGTGGAAGAATTCTCATCTTCTATGCAAGAGACATGGGTGTCATTTCCAGTCAAATCTCAAGCACAGATGCCACTAGCTTATCAGTAGAATGTGCATGATGCAGAGCAGCTATACTATGATGAATTAAGAAGAAAGTTCTGACAATCTACTTCCCTAAAAGAAGCAATGAAATTTCTATGGGTCACAATCATCTGACCACATTATACACAGACTTATCATGAGTTAGGCTAACTCAATGGCACCTGATAGTACAATCTATTAAAACTATTGGTTGTATAGATCTAGAAAACTGCTGAAAGGATTAAGTAATTAATATACATCTCTTTATGGAATATCATTCATTAAATCTTGGATCCAAAGTACAAAGTAGGTAATATGATCCCGTTACAGATGAGGAAATATTCTCCAAGAGATTTAGTAACCTGCTATTGTTAAACAGCTTTGAGGTGGTAAAGCCACAATCAGTGACCTGCTTGCTTGGTTCTAAAGCCTATACCAATTTCCTTATGATTTAGGTGTATAAGAACTATCTGGATTATGTATTATTACATGAGCAGGAATTATAAATGGATATAAGACAACCTCCTAGAAGCATTACTTTTTACAGAGTAAACTATTCATTTACATGTAGAAATATAGATTATTATAAGTCTTTTACACGACATTATATTGCTCTGTTGCTGGGTTGATCGGTTGGTGTTTTGGTTTTTTGTGGGTTTTTTTTTTGTTGTTGTTGTTTTGGGGTTTTTGTGGATTTTTTTTTAAATGTTCTTTTCTTTTCAGCGGTGTATATAATTTTATACTCAAATAGTTGCTGCTTTTAGATGCCACTGAGGCAGTTCTGACTCACAGCAAGACTACAACAGAACATATTAGAGAGTTCTATGCCATTCTCACAACCGAAGTGTGAGTCCATCGTTGTAGCCAAATGTGCCAGCTAATTCTTCTTTTTGGCTAGTTCTTCTGCTTTACCAAGCATGATATCCTTCTCTAGGGACTGGTATCTTAATGTCATTCCCAAAGGCCCTACGATGAAATTTTGCCATTTTCAAGAATTCATGGCCTTTTCATACAGCTATCTCATTGGTATGGGAACTTGGGACTATGTAACTCCTACAGTTGGTTGACAAGAAAGATGATCTCCCCTCTCGTTCACCATACCCTTCCAGAAATCAAAGAATCATTGATTGATTCCCTGAAAAACATACCCAAACAGGTGGCTGTCAGTGTTCCCAGGGCCTATCCTTACTTCACCTGAAGCAAAGTCTGTAACATCCTCTGGCACCTGGAACATTTGCATGGGTCTATAAACAGAGACTTCCTCCAGGAATTAGTAGACTATGCTGTGCATGGTCTGCAGCCAGGCCTGGAATGGTGGGGACCCTTTCTCTCACTGGACTCTCTTGACTCTCACTGGACACTCTTGTGGCCATTTTGCTTGGCACACACTGCTACATTTAAAGGCATGCACTGTCTATGTGCCACTCCTGTGCATCTCACATTGGCAGTCGCTGTCTTTTCATGCCAGCAAAGACACCATTACTATCCAGGTGGACTATTTTCTGTTCATCCCAGGTTGAGTCCCCTGCCCCTCAACATCAACTATACAAAAAGAAGTACTGTCTGTGGTGCAGCTCACATCTTAAGGGCCTCAGTCACCTCTCAAACAAGCAGGAACTCTAACCTGACAGGGCATGCAAGCCTCAATCTTCCAGATAACTGGCAGGCATACTGTCCTGGGCCAGACATCTTAGCTCTATCCACTACAGCAGTGGCAAAAGTACCAATTGGGTGCTCATTCCACTCTCCTCCAAGTTCCCTTCCTTTTTTCTCTCTCATTTTTGTTTAGTCATCACTTGGATTTTCATTCGTTTTTTATTTTACTCTTGTGAGAAGCCTGCTGCCCCACCCCGTGTATCTTCTCCCAGCTTTTTTCCTTTCCCTGCCAGTCTGTTCTCTTTCCCTCTTTCCTCTTTTCCTTCTTTTTTTACCTTCCTATTCTGATTCTTCATCCTTGTGTATTCCTCTCAGTTTTGGTTTTTCTATCTTCTTTTACTATCTAATCTTGTTTGGTTTCCATTTTTCTTTGTTCCATCTGGCAAGAGCAATAGTATCCAGCACACATAAACCTTCAGCAGCTATACCATCAGGCAAGACGAATGAGCAGCTCCTGATCAAAAAGACTAAACCAGCAGTCGGCCCCCAAATGCTCTATATAAACAATCAACTGCACACACATCTCCATCCTCTACCACATCCACCAGAAGGCAGGGTGTGAAACACTAAGACTGATAAAATAAGCAAGAGGTGCAATACACTCATATGGCTCAATTAGATATTGTTGTTGTTGTTGTTGTTATATGCCATCGAGTCATTTGCGACTCATAGCGACCCTATGTACAACAGCCCTAAACACTGCTCTATCCTGTGCCAATCTCATTGCCTCTGACACACCCATCCCGATTACCCTAGTCACTGAATCAATCCACCTCATAGAGGGTCTTTCCCTCCTGCG
>NW_006400017.1:3343890-3350838 GCF_000299155.1 Elephantulus edwardii
TACTGAGAATCACATTGGGCAAATTTCCCAAGAGTGAGCTTGTATAATTGCTTTGTATAACCAACAGAATGTCTACCTACTTCTAGAATTATTAAAGATTGGGCTATTCGGGTTATTGCACCCACTAATGAAATAACTGCCAATGTTGCTAGTTTCTGATTCTCTCACGATAAAAATCTAATGGAGTTAAAATGATCTAATTTCAAAACAATCCATTCCCACTATAAGAAAAATGACACCTATTCATACAGAAAAGATACAGAACTATACATTCTTTGTGAACTCTGAAACCTTGGGAGAGTATCCACTTTCAGGTTAATACTGATCATGGTGTGGCAGAGACTAGAACACACATTTGTTTGAACAGCTCTATAATTTGGCCAAAGATAATGAAATGACCTATCCTAGTTAAATCCAGGAGCTCTTCTGATTGATTGTAGCAGGAGGTATAAAGTCCAGAGGGTTCAATCCCTTGAATTCCTCTCTGTCCCAACAGCAACCCAGGGATAAAGCTGTAATGTTAATTCTCCAGGTTATCCTAATTACTACCCAGGCAAAAGAAATCTTAATTTCCTACAAGAATACACTTCAGATAATGATGACTTATTTGCTAAAAAACTTTTAACTTTCCCCTCCATCTTTATACTTAATTTAATTGAGAGTTAATTTTCTAATTCATACAGAAAAATACTGGGGTGGGGGAGTGGACACAGTGCTCTAGTTTTGAAAGACAAAAACCCATACTCATTGCCATCAAGTCATTTCCAACTCATAGCAAAGGTAATAGAATGACAATTAAGATTTTCTATGTTTTTACAATGTCTCCAAATCAGTGTTTATGTACACACACACACACACACACTTTCTCTCTCCCTCTCTTTCCCTCTGTGATTCGGAGACACTGTCAAAATGCATATACATATACATACATACATACATACAAGTATGTATATATACACAAGCTCTGGGACATTAAACAAACCAAAACCAATTATCTTTTCATTCCTATGGAATTCTCAGACTAACAAGCTTTACTAAAGAATGAACTGTCTCCACAGCAGAAAGTTAACATAGCAGACAAGTAGCTTTGAAAGGCTACACCTTGGAGGGGGTTGTTATGCTTGGAAAATTGGAGGGTAGGTAAAAGAGAGGAAGACCCTCAACCAGATGGGTTGACACAGTAACTGCAGCAATGAGATCATGTGTGTCAGAAGTTGTGATGATGGCACAAGATAGGACAGGGTTCAGAGTGCTATGAGTTGTACTCAATTCGATAACACTTAAAAACAACAACTGCACAAAATTGGAATGATTGTTGCTCTGAGTTCTGAATCATTAACGGTAAGAAGTCACTCTGAAGAATAAGGAGCTGGGATCTTTAGATCAAAGCACAGAATGGTATCTGGTCATCTGAACATTAGATAGGCTTTGGTTAGTGAAAGGGAAGAAGGAATGTGATGGAAAGGAAAATTCAGTTTATCTCGTATTTACCACTTGAAATCTTGAAGTGTATTCTATTATTTGTTATGTGTGTGTACCGTCAAATCGGATCTGACTGGTACAGGAGGAGACTGTCCCTCCTTCTTCAGCAGAGCATCTGTTGGATTTGAACCATGCACCTCTGGGCTTGCAGTGCAGGTTCTTGCCACTAGGCCACCAGAGCTCGCCTTGCAGTGTATTCTAGAGATTAAAAATAAAAATACTTTTACTGCCAGAGAGTCAAGTACAACTCATAACGATCCTCTCAACAGCAGATCTGAACTTTGTCCTATTCTGCATCATCCTCATCATTTCTAACACATTTGAGGTGCAGTCACTGTCAACCTATCTTGTTGAAAATCTTCCTCTTTGGTTGATCTTTCACCTTTCTAAATATGATGTTCCTTTACAAGGGATAATCACTCCTAGCAACATGCTCAGTAAGTATGTGAGACAAAGCCTTGTCATCTTTACCTCCAAGGAACACTCTGGCTGCACTTTCCCAAGTATGATGTCCCTTTCTAAGTAAGCCTCTTAGCAACATGTCCAAAGTATGTGAGATGAAGCTTTATCATCTATAATCACTATAGCTTTATCATCTATAATCATCTTTATCACTATGGCTGCACTCTTTCCAAGACACATCGGTTTGTTCTTTTTGCAATTCATGGGATATTCAGCACTCTTCTCCAACACCGCAGCTCAAAGGCATCAATTATTTTTCTGCACCCTTATTCACTGTTCAGTTCTCAGATGCATAGTAAGTGACCGAGAAGACCATGGTGTGAATCAGGTACATCTTAATCTTCAAACTGATGTTGTTGCTCCTTAGTAATTTGGAAAGGTTCCTGACAGTAGGCCTGCCCAATGTAATACATCTCCTTATCTCCTGACTGCTGGTACCTATGATGTTGCTTGTGGATCCAAGCAGGATTAAATTGTCAACATTCTCAATCTTTTCTCCATATCTCATGAAGTTGCATACTCGCCCAGTGGTGAGGGCTTCTGGCTTCTTGATACTGAGATACAGGAAGCATTCAAAATCCTCCTCACTTCCAGCAAGGTTAATCATCTGCATGATACTGTTGATGAGTCTTTCTTCAATTTCTTCATAGAGACCAGCTTCTCAAATAATTTGTTCAGTATATAAACTGAATAGGTATGAAGAAAAGCTACAACCCTGATGTATACCTTTCTTGATTATATATCATGCAATGTTCCCTTGCTCTGTTTGAACAACAGCTTCTTGGTTTAGATACAGGTTTTGCATGAGCATAATTAAGTGTCCTAGCATTCACATTATTTTCAGTGTTAGTCATTCTTTGCTATAATTCACAGAATCCAAACACTTTTTACTTTGGCTCAAATAATTTGTTCACTGTGCTATGTATTTGTGTTATTATTTTTGCTGTCCAAATTTCAACTGTTAAAATGCCATCCCCCCCCCCTTAACGCTTCAAAATAATACTAGCAACTACTGATTACAAGACTGGAAAATTTCCTATTAAATAAATGTTAAAAAATGCAAGATTCCTCTATTCTTGTCCCACTCTAATTAATGACTCCCCTCCCCAGTCTCTCTGTTCAGTATTAATTTATATTTAGAAGCTCAGGTGAACAAATCAATAAAGACTAAAATGCAGTCAAGATTAAGTGTGTTTTCACTACTTCCTAACCCCATGCTGGCTCAGATCAATCCACACCCACAGCAATGATGTCTGTCTCTCTCTAGACTTCAGGACAGTTTCAATTCCAGGAACTGTGATCCCAAAGGATGTACAGGGTAACTCCCTTATCCTCATTTTTTTGTTTGTTTTGTTCAAGTACTTCTAACATTCTCAATTCTACAATGAGAAAGGCCAAAATTCAAGCATTTTTATAAGAATGCTTTCACTGTTCTAGCCAGAAAAATGCACCCTGAATAAGACAGCAAGAAATTGTACAAATAGGCATACTCTAATGTCAAATCAAGCACTATTAATCAACTACATAGAACACTGAAAAAAAGCTGTCAGCATACAAAACACTATTATTTTTACAACATAGTTACTGTGACTAGCAGTTTCCAATGATTAGCTAATAGTTTGTGTACAAGGTACTTAGTCAGGCTTATAAAATACTGATAAAATAGCTGGTATTATTAAGCGAATAAAGAAACAGAGTAATCAGGTGACCATGTATGTGACCAAAAGACCAGAAGTCACTTCCAGTCTCATGATCCTCTGATTCAGTTGCATGCTCAGACTTCCTGCTTACAGTCTTCCTTATTACCACATATTTTCACAGCAACATGGACAAATTAATACTAATGTCAATGTCTTTAATAATACTAACTCTTGTGAACATGAGTAGCCAAAGTTATCAGTACACTAGCTTTCATTAACCATTCTACAAAGATCTCCACATAACAGATCAAATTGGTCAAGAGTAACTCTTAAGCACAGAAAAGAGTCAAGGGTGGTTGGTAGGCGCCCTTAGTTCCCTGTCAGTGTACAGTCCCAAGGGCAGTGAGTCTAAATCAATAGTGGCAGGAAAAATACAAATAAGTGAGAGTGAGAATGGTGATACACTATGAAGAAAATAACCAATATTACTGAGTTATAACTGCACCAAATGATAAATTAATGTGTTATTTTGTATCTTATTTCTGTAATTTCTTTTTTAAAAGAGATTGTTCAAAAGAATTTAAAAAAATTAAGGATGAAAACGAAAACAAAATCCAATTTAGGGAATGAGTGTAGGAGTGGTAGAATCAGAATCAAAGGACAAAACAGTTTATTTACAACTTTTATAGGAGTTGATAACAATGAGTAAATTCCAGCAATTTGCAGCGCAGAATTTTCTAGGACTAATTTTTAGTTTTACATTATTAGTTGAGTAGGAACAAACACAAGATGATAGTAGTAACACAGATTTTATTTCTGTGTATTTCATACTGAGCTGCCAACCCATTAATAAGGTATGAAATATTTACTAACTGGCAACTTAATCTTAAAAAGAAGGAAGAGAACAGTTAACAATCTCTCTCATTGCTCTTTAGTCAGAACTTCCATTGGTTTTCCAATGCTCTACTCTGCACACAGAGACTACCTATCTTTTTCTCAAGTCCTGGTGGATCTGAATCACCAGAAGGCACAGCATATACCACTAGAGCTCCATGGTAACATTAGTATCACACTTAAAATGAGCATATTATTTCAGAAGCCCTCATGGTGCAGCGGGTAAAGAGCTCAACCAAAATGTCAGCAGTTTGAACCTATCAGTCATTCCACAATACAAAGATTCGGCAGTCAGTTTGCATAAAGATTTAAAGCTTTGAAAAACCTTAGGGCAGTTCTGCTCTGTCGCACAAGGGTCACTGTAAGTCTGAATTGATCAGAAGACAATGGTTTAATTTTATAAAATTATTTCATGAGATTTATGCTTGAGATGCTTACATGAATATACTGAACTGCAATTAAAAATGCATTTTTGGAGCGGCTTCAGGTAATCGGCCAACATGGTTCGCTACTCACTTGACCCGGAAGACCCCACAAAATCATGCAAATCAAAGAGGCTCAAATCTCTGGGTCCATTTTAAGAACACCCGAGAAACTGCCCAGGCCATCAAGGGCATGCATATCCGGAAAGCCACCAAGTATCTGAAAGATGTCACTTTGCACAAGCAGTGTGTGCCCTTCCGACGATACAACGGTGGAGTTGGTATATGTGCGCAGGCCAAACAGTGGGGTTGGACACAGGGTCGGTGGCCCAAAAAGAGTGCCGAGTTTTTGCTACATATGCTTTAAAACGCCGAAAATAATGCTGAACTTAAGGGTTTAGATGTTGATTCTCTGGTTATTGAGCATATCCAGGTGAACAAAGCTCCCAAGATGCGCCACCGCACATACAGAGCTCATGGTCGGATTAACCCCTACATGAGCTCCCCCTGCCATATTGAGATGATCCTTACTGAAAAGGAACAGATTGTTCCTAAACCAGAAGAGGAGGTTGCCCAGAAGAAAAAGATCTCCCAGAAGAAACTGAAGAAACAAAAACTTATGGCTCGAGAATAAATAAGTCATTAAATAAAATTAAAACTTTAAAGCTGAAAAAAAATGCACTTTTTACTATTGTAAATATAAAATCTAATAACTAAGTTCACTAGCTCATTGTTGTTATGTGCCACTGAGTAAACTGTGACTCATAGCGACCGTATGTACAAAAGCACTAAACCCTGCTCTAGCCCTTGCCAACCTTATTGTCTCTGACATGCCTATCCCCATTAACCCAGTGACTGAATCAATCCATCTCATCCAGGGTCTTCCTCTCTTGTGCTGTCCCTCCACTCTCTCAAGCATGACATGCCTCTCCAAGAACTGATCCTGCCTTGCAATATGTCCTAAGTATGTCAGATGAAGCTTCAGAATCCTTACTTCAAGGAGCAGCTTCGCTTCACCCTCTCCAGGATGAACTTGTTTGTTCTCCTAGCAGTCCATATTCAATACTCTTCTCCAGCACCACACTTCAAAGGCATCAACTCTCCTTCTATCCTTCCTAGTCATTGTCCAGCTGATTAGCAAGTAATTTTAAAGACCATGGCCTCTATCAGGTGCACCTTAGTCTCCAGACTTAAATCACTGATCTTCAATACTCTAGAGAAGTCCCTGACATCAGCCTTTCCCAATGCAGTTTGTCTTTTGATTTCCTGACTGCTGCTGCCGCCAAGAATGTTGACTGTGGATTCAAGCAAACTGAAGTTAACAATTTCAGTCTCTTCTCTGTTTATCATGAAGTTGCCAATTGGCCCAGTGATAATAATCTTTGTTTTCTTGATGCTGAGCTTCAATCCATCTTGAAGACTATAGTCCTTCTGCAGCAAACACCTCATATTCTCCTTAGTTTCAGCAAGCAAGGTTGTGTAATCTGCATAACACAGGTTGCTGCTGAGTCTTCCTCCAATCCTGACGCCACATTCCTCCTCATAAATTCAGCCTCCCAAATGATCTGTTCCGCATATAGATTAAAAAGGTATGGAGATAGGATGCATCTCTGACACACACCTTTTCTGATCCTGAACCATGCAGTGTTTCCTGCTCTGTTCTGACTACTGCTTCTTGATCCAAGTATAAGTTTCATATGAGCACAACTAAGTGTTCTAGGATTCCCATTTTTCTTAAGGTTAGACACAATTTGCTGTGATCTACACAGTGAAATGCCTTTGCATAGGCAATGAAACACAGATAGACATTCCTCTGGTACACTCTGCTTTTGGCTAAGATCCATCTAATGTTAGTTATGATGTCCTTCATGCAATGGCCTCTTATAAACCCAGCTTGCACATCTGGAAGTTCTCTGTTGATGTACTCTTCCAGTCGTTTTTGAATGTTGTGTTGTTGTTGTTATGTGCCGTCGAGTCGTTTGCGACTCATAGCGACCCTATGTACAACAGCCCTAAACCCTGCTCTATCCTGTGCCAATCTCACTGCC
>NW_006400017.1:3351463-3354200 GCF_000299155.1 Elephantulus edwardii
CCTTTTGGAATCTTCTGTTCAGCTCTTTAGTGTCTTGGATTCTTCCCTGTCCTTTGGCTTCTCTACGTTCCAGTGCAATCTTCAGTGTTTCTTCTGACATCCATTTTGGTCTTTTCTTCCTCTTCTGTCTTTGTAATGACCATCTGCACTCTTCCTGAATGATACATTTAACATCCTCCCACAACTCATCTGGTCTTCACTCATTGGTGTTCAAGGCCTCAAACCTGTTCCTGAGATGATTCTGAAAATCAGGTGGTATGAAATTAAAGTCATATTTTGGCTCCTGTGGATTCGGCTTAATTTTCCTCAGCTTCAGCTTGAACTTGCATATGAGTAGTTGGTGGTCTGTTCCACAATCAGCTCCTGGCCTAGTTTTCACAGCTGATAATTGAGCTTCTCCAGCGGTTTTTCCACAGATGTAAATAGATCTGATTCCTATGCATACCATCAGGTGAAATCCAATTAGATATACCAAAATAAAATAATAAAAAGACAACAATAACAATACCTCAGAGGTAACAGATCATTTTAAAGCAATGAAGAAAGGGGGGGGGGACCCACAAAACAAAACACCTCACAAACAAACAGGCAAAATGGAACAAAATAAGTGACCAAAATACAGAACTAAAGAATCTTTGAGAGGAAGAAATTCTACTGAAACTTCCTGATAAAGAATTAAAAACAATACAAGATCAAATAAGAATCAGAATCAATGCAACACATTAAACTGAAATGCAGAATATTAAAACTAGAATTGTAGAAACAGAAAACATACTGGAAGGAAAATAAAAAAAACAAAACTGAAGAAACAGAACAAAGACTTAAGTGAGATGGAGGACAAATGTTTCAAAACTATTATAGAAACAACCAGAAAAAAGGAGGAAGGAAAATGAAGCATTATATGTGACAGCATCAAGAGGAACAACTTAAGTCTTATTAGAATTCTAGAACAAGGAGAGACAAAAAAAAATCACAGAAGAAATCACTGAAGATTTCCTCATAGGAAATTTCCCAAATGTTATGAAAAATGAGAAAACATGAATTCAGAAATATGAACAAACCTCAAATGGGGCAGACCACAAAACATGTTATAATACAATTTTTCCCAAACTGAAGATAAAGAATACTAAAAGTGGTTCAAGAAAACATAAGATTGGAACCAACCACCTGCACACACAGGAGAACCAAGAAGACAAAATTCCAATTTCTCAAAAGAAAGCATGCAGGCAAGGATAACATATATAAAATTCTAAAATAAAAACCTGCCAACCAGGCTTACATATCCAGCAAAATTATCTCTCAACTATGACAGTGAAATCAGAACATCTTCTAATTTCTGTGAGAACCAGACCAACTTTACAAGAAATACTAAAGGGAGTTCTTTAGTCTACAACCAACCATACAAACATTAACCTTATATTAACATAAATAACACTTTTAAGGAGTATTTTAACTTCTTTCTTCCAAGACATTTTTTGTTCATTCCTATGACAGTCAACAGGGAGATCTGTTGGCTTAGTGGTAAGGAGTTCAGCTGCCAGCCCAAAGGCAGGTGGTTTGAATCCTCCAGCTATGGGAGAATATGGGCAATCCTAGGCAATCTCGTCTTGTGTGATTTACTGCCTCAGAAAACCTAATGAAGGGTCAGCTTTAAGTTGGTTCTGATTTGATGGTACATAACAACATGACAATCCATGTAAAACAGCATTAACAATTTTGTTAAGAAATCAGTGAAGCTAGGGGTGATGATTTTGCTCCCTAGTGGACATAAGGCAATGACTGGAAATGTTTTTCAGTGTCACAACCAAGAGAGCAGAGCACATTGGCATGTAATAGTTAAAAGAAATGCTCCTAAATAGCCTAAATAGTAATGGATGTACAGAACTGCTCTCCACAACCCTGCTCTGACTTAAAATGTCAAAGCATAACATTGAGAAACTTGTTTGTACTAAAGCATTGACAACTTTTGATCTAGAATGACCGACTAGATGATTGGTGGAGTCCTTGCTAATTCTAAAATTCTGATATTCATCTCATACACATCTCCTTTAACTCCTAAACTTCTGCAACAGCTTCTTAAATGCTCATTTTGCATCTTTTCAATATGGCCAACATCTTAAATTGAACGTAAACACTGAAGAAACAGAGAGCTCTGGGTTGTGTAGTCCATAAGGAATTGCACTGCTAACCCAAAAGTTGCACCTCAAATTCACCAGCAGATCTGGAGGAGAAAGATGGACAATCTCCTTCCAATGTGACTGATAATCTCTCAAAAACCCTGTAGAGGATCAGTTATGATTTAGTTCTGATTTAAAGACAATAAGTTTTGAGTTAAAGAAATGTAATATGAACACAAGAGTCTTGTTAAAACCATAAAAACAATGCAGCTAATACATAGAGGTTTGTTTGGGGTGGTTTTGGTTTGGTTTTTTGTATGGTTTTGTGTGTTTTTTTTTCTTTTAATAAGGGATGCAAGTACATAAGGAAATAAATTTGTTTCTTGTTCCAAATAGAACAAAGTCACTCAGTAACAGCCAAACCAAAGGCTTACACTTTCTTAACACCAACAATAAGTATTCAGGTAAAACAACTATGAGATATCATCTCACCCCAGTCAAAATAGCAAAATTTAACAGAACAACAAGCAACAAATGCTGGCGAGGTTGTGGAGAAACTGGAACCCTGATTCACTGTTGGTGGGAGTGTAAAATGGTGCAACCCCTGTGGAAAGCAGTAT
>NW_006400017.1:3355155-3356725 GCF_000299155.1 Elephantulus edwardii
GTAGAGAGAATAGTGCAACAATGAATGAGTGGAAGCCCAAAATCTCTGTAAATGTTTATGAAAATTAATAAAATATAATTACAGAAAAAAAATAAGTATTCAGGTTATGAGAATAAAAAGAAGGACTGTCAGCATGCTCATATATGACTGATAAGGGCACACAATGCTACAACCTTGAAAGATGATACTCCACTTATTAACTAAAAGGCTGATAGTTCAAACCTATCCAATGCTGCAAAGAAAAAAGACTTGGTGACTTTTCCTATAAAGATTATCATCAAAAAATCCCCTATGGGGCAGTCCTACTCTGTCACATGGCATTGCTATGAATCATAATCAACTCAACAACAATAATAACAACACAAAGCAATGCTAGAATAGTCTTTAAAATTTTGTATATTCTTTAACCAAGAAATTCATTTCACTGCTAGGACTAAATGTCAAAGAAGAAATCACAAACACATAATGAAGATAAAGAATACTGACTATATATCTGTTAAAGTTCTAAAACATTACAAATAAGTCAATATATTGCTCATCTTTCTTTCCTTAAAGAGGTCATTATGAGGTGCAATATACCCAATAGCAGTGGGTTTGGTGATCATAATCAACAAATCAAAACCAACTCAGAGCTGACCCTCCATTGGATGTGCTGTACATAACACGGGACGAGGCTGCCCATCCTTCTCCCTCACGTGCCTAGTGAGTAGGGCAATGAGCAGTTCGGGTCCACCAGTTGCTCCACAGGAGAGAAAGATAAGCAATCACCTCCCATCCGATTTATATCCTCTGAAAAGCGCTGGACGGTGAGCTAGAAGTTGATTTCAACTTGACAGCAATGAGTTTGAGGTTTTTTAGTTTTTCCTTCAGGGCAGCTGATGGCTTAGAACTAAGATAAATTCAGGGTGTTTGGGTTAACAGCACAACTCCCTACTGACTATGCCACCAACCCCAAATTTTCTATGAGGAAACCTTCAAAACCAAAATAGTTCTAAATTAGAAAACTGTTTGCTCACTTACTTAAAAACATCATTATAAAAATTTTAAATATTAGCAAATTAAATGTAACAGTAACAAATACATGTAAAAATCTAGAAAAACAAATTCAATAAAATTGAGCTTACCTAATGTATTAAAAATACTTAATGTTAAAATATTCATTAGATTGTTAGGGCGCTCTGGTGGCTTAGGAGTAAAGAGTTATGTTGCCAAACCATAGGTTCAAGGTTCAAATCCACAAGCTGCTCCATGGGAGAAAGATGGGTAATTTCCACCTCTGCTATTTACAGCCTCTGAAAACCTATTGAGGGGTGAGCTATGAGTCCATTTCTTGACTAGACACAATAACAACAATACATTGTTACCAGATTAAAAAACATTGCAGTTTTTTTTTTAAAAAAAGGTCATTTAAAAAAGCAATTAAAGGCGAGCTCTGGTGGCCTAGTGGCAAGAAGATGCACTGCAATCCTAGAAGTACGTGGTTCGAATCCACCAGATGCTCTGCTGGAGAAGGAGGAAAAATCTCCTCCTGTACCAGTCAGATCTGATTTGACGGTACACACACACACAC
>NW_006400017.1:3357270-3360780 GCF_000299155.1 Elephantulus edwardii
AAGTGACTGCAAAGACCATGGCCTATATCAGGTGCACCTTCGTCTCCAAAGAGACACTGTTGCTCTTGAGTATTTTAGAGAGGTCCCTAACAGCAGACTTTCCCATCGCAATACATTTTTTTATTTCCTGGCTGCTGGTGCCAAGAGTGTTGACCGTGGAGCCGAGCAAACTGAAGCTATGAACCATCTCAATCTCTTCGTCATCCATCCTGATGCTACCAATTGGTCCAGTGGTGTTCAAATCCACTGGCTGCTCTGATGAACAAAGATGAGGCTATCTGCTCCTATTAATATTTACTAAGACTATTCTCAACACTGGTCCTATTGGCAGCACCATGATAGATGGAGAAGAAATTGAGATTCTTAAAGATTTCAGCTTGCTTGGTTTCACAATCAACACTCTTGCCATCAGAAGTTAGGAAATCAAAAGACAAACTACACTAGGGAAGCCTGCTTTCAAGGACCTCTCAAAAGTGCTAAAGAGCAATGATGTCAGTCTAGAGACTAAGGTATGTCTAATACAGGTCATGGTCTTCACAATTACTTGCTATGCATCAGAGGGCTGGACAATAACCAAAAAGGACAAAAGATGAAATGATGTCTTTAAGCTGTGGTACTTAAGTGTAGAGTACTGAACATGGACTGCCAAGAGAACAGACAGATCTGTCCTGGAGAGGATAAAGGCAAGATGCTCCTTGGAGACTACGATTTGGAAGCTTTGTATCACCTACTCTGGATATATTGCCAGTTGGGAGCAGTCCTTGGAGAAGGACAGCATGCTTTGAAGGATAGAAGGACAGCACAAGAGAGGAAGATCCTGAATGATAGGGATTGACACAGTAACTGGGGTAATGAGAATAGGTGTGGTAGTGGCAATGAGATTGACTGAGGATAGGACAGGGTTCAGAGCTATTGTGCAAGGAGTTTCTATGAGTTGGAATTGACCTGACAGCACGTAACAACAACTTTTACAAAGGACTTAGTCCATAGGGAGCTGCACTACTAAGTCAAAGGTCATGCTTCTCGTGTTTCAAACCCACCACAATAGTTGAGACTATAGTAAAAATCCAAGGAAAGGAACAAGAATTAACCTTGGAAGGTCAACAGATACAGGAAGGGAGAGAGAAGTAAAAATAAAATTGGTGAAGGGAAAGGCAATATACAATAAGGGCTTGATTAGACACTGAAATTAATTATGTTAACCAATGCCAACATTATAAACAAAATGTCTATAAATGATTGAATTTAAAACCCATTTTTATTTATGATTCACAAATTTTCATATAAATTAAAAAATAACTATCTGGTGCCTTGGAAGGCCACTGGAGGATCACCAGGAGTCAGAATTACTTCGATGAAAACTGACTCAAAGGCAGAGAGTTATCTGTTCACATACTTGGAGCTAGAGTTTCAA
The DNA here is from genome assembly GCF_000299155.1 of Elephantulus edwardii. Classification (NCBI taxonomy): domain Eukaryota; kingdom Metazoa; phylum Chordata; class Mammalia; order Macroscelidea; family Macroscelididae; genus Elephantulus; species Elephantulus edwardii. The sequence continues at coordinate 3,358,685 of NW_006400017.1, forward strand.
TTGTTCTTGAGCAAAAGTATTCCTAACTGATGCAAAACAATGTTGGAGAAAGTGGTCAGCATGCTCCTTGGAGAGAAAGATGCTAAAACTCTGCCCCACATACCTGGGGCATGTTGTTAGAAGAGGCCAACCCTTGAAAAAGGACATCATGCCTAGAAGACTGGAGGGTTGGTGAAAGCCAGGCAGACCTTCAACAAGACAGACAGACACAGTAGCTGCAGCAATGCGCCTGAGTGTATCAGGGATGGTGAGGATGGCACAGGATAGGGTAGGGTTCAGGTGTGCTGTTTATAGGGTCACAATAAGTCGTGGTCAACTCAAAGGTACCTAACAAGAAGAAGATGGCTAAGATAAAAAAAAAGACAAAAAAAACCCAAATCAAATGTTAGTGGAAGATGGGAAACCTTATTATGTACAAAGTGGTACAATGTTGAGAACAGTATAGAGGTTCCTTAAAAATAAAACTACCATATGACCTATTATACAAGCCACTCCTAAGTATATACTCAACAAAGCAAAAAGGAGAAACTCAAATAGACCTGTCTATCAGTGTTCACTGAAACAATGACCAAAAGATGAAAACCACCTAAATGTCCAATTATAGAATAATGGGTAAACAAAATGTGGTTAATAAATAAAATGGGCTACTACTCAGATGACTGTTGTTGTTGCTGTGTGGCTTCAAGTCAGAATCAACTCACAGCTGACCCTCCCATGTATTGGTTTTGTTGTGTTTTTTTTTAATAATTTTAATGTAAGTTGTGCTCGACTTGAAGGCAAACAACAGCAGTAAGAGATGGTTAATGCATTTGCTAACTAAATGGCTGGCAGTTCAAACTTACCCAGCATTACCTCAAAAGAAAGGCCCGGTAATTTAAATCTGCCAATAAATGTCCCACAGAGCACAATTTCTGCTCACTGAAAAAAGGTCATCACAGGGTCTATGGTTTGGAATTGACTGGATGGCATCTGATAACTTAGCAATATATCATGAACATATCTTCTCTTCAGTCAGGTGCAGAGGATGGAGAACCACATCATTATAAAGTATTTCAGTTTTTGCTGAATTTTTCTACCTACTTTATGTACACATATGAAAATTACAGAAAGATAACACTAAAATAGTGAGTTACACTGTTTGGGTTTGTTTTTTGGTTTTCTGCATTTTTTTCCTTTGCAATAGGTATTCATTATAAATTTAATCTAAAATAATAACACCATTATTTACAGAAAGAAAATTACTGATTTCAGTATAGGCTGCAGAAAACAACTCGGTAACAGTTCACATATTGTTTTAGGTACCATCACATAGCAACATTATATCAATGACACTAAAAATACTGGCCAAATATTTATTTTGGGGGTGGGGGGAGAGACAAAGGTTACAACAGTTGGCTGCCAAATGAAAGCCATTCCTCAAGAGAAAATGCAGGAGTCAAACCCAAGAGTTCACTTTCATAGATTTTCAACCCTGGAAATACTTTGGGGAATCTCCCCTCTGTCCTTAAGGGTAACTTAATTTTTTTTACAATGTCTAAGTACAAAAACACGACTAGAAATACATCTAAAAGACTAATTACTGAAGGATGGAATTAAAAGTTTCATTTTCTTTAAACTTTTGTACTTTAATAAGAGGTGGGAAAACCCAAAACTCTATCATAGGCATTTGTTTTTTAACAACAAACCTCAGAGATAGTTAGTGGAATGAAAATAGCTGAGAGCATGGAATCTGGGCAAGTTACTAAATCTCTCTGGGCTTTCATTTCCTCTATTGTGAAATAAGGATTAATAACACTCTGAAAAGATTGCCAGAATTTTTGCACAAGTAATGCATTTAAAGTGCTACAGGGTGCTTAGTTGTAAAGATGCCTGTTAAGGTTATATATTCTCTTATATTTATAAACACACTAATATTTCTCCCCCCACCCCCACCCCCTTGTTGTGTACTGTCAAACTGGATCTGACTGGCACAGGAGATTGCCCCTCCTTCTCCCGCAGAGCATCTGGTGGATTCATACCATGTGCCTTCGGGATTGCAGCGCAGCTTCTTGCCACTAGAGACATCAGAGTTCTCCAGCAATAATTCTTTTTTTAAA
>NW_006400017.1:3360880-3373902 GCF_000299155.1 Elephantulus edwardii
GGGGGCACGGGACGGGACGGACGGACATGGACAGACACGGTGGGCAATTACTGTGCTCATTCTAAACTTCATAAGAATGAACAAATATGTAAGGATAGCTAAGGAAATTTTCAGAAAAATAAGAATGCCTGCTTTTACAAAGTCGAAAAACATTAGAAAGTAAAAAGAAACTGTAATTGAAACTTTGTTACCGTGACATCAGAACAGATAAGTCAAATGGACAAAAATAATCTAGAAAGGGACTCAAATATTCCTAGAAAGTCAGTATACAATAAAAGCTAGCATCTCTCTAAAAATAGATTTATTACTACACAGTACTAGTTCACCTGTCTAGTCATGTGAAAATTAATAAAAGCTGTATTCCAACTTCATTCATTACATTAGAATAAGTTCCAGAGTGAAGGGAACAACACAAAGAGGTAGAACATAATCTTCAAAAATATAAAGGAAAAACTAACAATCAAATCACATAAAAATGAAAGTATTTCCATGTTTCAAGACATCTCAAAGTTTAAAAAGCAATCTAGGGGGGAAAGTCTGCTACATACATAATGAATGTCAGCTTCAACCACTTAAAAAGAATTTGTTCAATTTAGAGGCTATAAACAAAAATTTCATTGCTATTCAATAAATTCCAACTCACAGCAACCCTAAAGGACAGAGCAGAATCGTGTTTCCAAAGCTGTAATCTTTACAGAAGCAGACTGTCACATCTTTGTTCTATGGAGCAGCTGGTGGGTTTAAACCACCAATTTAACAGGGAGCTTAACTGCTCAGCTACCAATCCTCTTATACCCAAATACTGAGCTTAAAATTGTCACTCTGCTAGAGATATGGGCTCTTTCGATTAGAATTTTTAAATGCACATTCTTTGATCCAGGCATTCCAGTTCAAGCAACTTACCCCCTTACAACATTTACATGAATGTGCAAAGAAACAAAGGCAGAAAGATGTTTACTGCAGCATTACTTAATGGCAAAACTATCCTTCAATGGAAGTCTACTTAAAATTCTAGTACGTTCAAAATACGCAAGAGACTCTGACCCATCTGGAAAATGATGGCTTAATGATCTGTCAAAAATAAAGTTTAGCTGGCGAGGTTGTGGAGAGACTGGAACCCTTATTCACTGTTGGTGGGAGTGTAAAATGGTGCAACCACTGTGGAAGGTGGTGTGGTGCTTTCTCAAAAAGCTGCAGAGATACCATTTGACCCAGCAATTCCACTACTGGCAATATATTTCAAAGACACCATAACCGCCATCACCCAGGCAGACATATGTACACCCATGTTTATCATGGCTTTGTTCACAATAGCAAGGAGGTGGAAACAACCTAAGTGCCCATCAACAAACGAATGGATAGAGACGCTTGGTATATTCACACAATGGAATACTACACTGCATTGAAAAACAAGGAACTCAATGCAGTATTATTCAAAATGAGTGAGCCTGGAGAACATTATGCTGAGTGAAAAATCTCAGTCACAAAAGGACAAATATATGGTGCTACTGTTGTAGAACAAGGCTGATATCGAGGTGGGGGTAAGAATGAGAAAAACTGGATAAATTATGCTTACTGCATTGAAGCCAATGAGGGAGAGAATAGTTTAAAATTAATATATTTTAGGTCATTATGATTATCATAAGAGTCCGGAATGAGGGTTGCAGAGTGGAGTATACTTGAGGTGGGGGTGGGGGGATTGTTTACCAATGGAGGAGTTTTTCTTTTGCTTTTCAAGGAGAGGAGCGAACTTGGGGTGGGGGTGGGGTAGGTGGGGAGAAAAGTGCAACAATGAATTAATGTAATTCCAAAATCTCTGTAGATGTTCATTGAAATTAATAATAATAATAAATAAAGTTTAAGGACATCTGACAACATGCTACTAACAGTGTTTATCTCTGGGAATTAGGATTTATTTGCTTACAGAAACTTAAACCTTTCTTTGTTGTAAATTTACAAACTGCTTGTTGTAAATCTGTGATGCCAAAAAATTAACTGAGTTATAATTTGCAACTGAAAAAAATAATGTCCAGCACAGTGCAAGACATATAGCCTCTCCATAAATCATAGCTGCTGTTTTTATAATGATCTATTATGTCACAGTGGATTAAAACAAAAGTTGAGGGAATATAGTTTGCTGCTGAATAGATTCTGACTCACGGTCAACCTATAGGTTTTCCTAGCATGAAATCTTTATGAGATCAAATTGCCTAGTCTTTATTCCTGGAGAGTGGATATGTGGACTACAAGTGCTAAAACTTGTTAGGAGCAAAGTGCTTAACCAATGCATCACCAGGATTCCTGCGGGAATGTCAGCCTAATTAAAGAATTTAAGGTCCTGATCAAAACAATGTTTCTGATGTTCACAGCACAGTCACCTGGATTCTATGTCTGGAATATTCTATTTGTAGGTACATCACTTTAACAAGTGGCAAACTACTAACACTGGCAAATTTCTTGGGATTCAGTCATCAGACTAGACCAGAAGATGTGGTCTGGATGAATGGTGATAATACGGAACTTTAATATTTGAAGACTTTTCAATGAGAAGACAAAGTAGCTTAACCCTATTTTGGCAGTAATGTCAGAAATCAAGGTGTTAAAATTCTAACAGTAATTCTGGCTCAAAAGAATTTTCCTCTATCTACAGCAACCACAAAAAGTTGAAGTGTTTCAGAGAATAGATTTTCACATGTTAGGAATAAATGCTGAACAAACATCTGTTAAGAAAATTAAAAAGTTAATGTTCCTTCTGTTATTCTCAACAAAGCTAAATTCACAATAAAAAGAAAATTAGCCGTAGTTTTAGACTAAATCAAAACAAATAAAAACTACTGCCCCTGAGTCTAATTCCAACTAAGCTGGTGAGGTAAGATCTAGAGTGGAGGGTGGCAGACAGTTCACATATAGGTAATATAGCCTTTCTTACTCAGGTTCTATAACAGAAGTAAGTCCTATCCCCTAGGGAGTCATTGTACATAATGAATTAATCTCTCTCTTGTGCATCTAAAAATGGTACTAGTTATATTACCCCTGAGATAAGTGGAAAAACAGTAAATTTCTGTTTTGTGGTTAAAACAGGGTAAGTAAACAAGGAACAGTACCTACTTGACTGAAATAAAGATCTTGAAACTCTAATCTCTACGAGAACAGGCTTATTTGCCTTCTTCACAGTTGTTATGTGCTCTCAAGTTGACTAAGACTCACAGCAACTCTATGAACAGCAAATCTCAACTTTGTCTTATCCTGTGACATCCTCACCATTTCAGACACATTTTAACCCATGGTTACAGCCATCACGTCGACCTATCTTATTGTGGATCCTCCTCTCTTATGCTGACTCCAATTTTCAAAGCATGATATCCTTCTCTAAGAACTACGCTCTCCTAAAAAAAAACATGCCCAAAGTATGTGAGATGGAATTTCACTAACCTTGCCTTCAAGGGATACACAGGTTTCAGTGTCTCCAGAACAGATCAATTTGTTTTCTTGTAAGTCCATGAATAGTCTCCACTACCACAAGTAAAAGGTATCTATTCTTGTCATCCTCCATCACTGTCTAGCTTTCAGATAGATGCATAGCAAGCAACTGAAAGGCCATGGCTTGGATCAGGTGCAGCTTAAGACTTTAAATCACTTGTTCTTCAATTCTGTGGGGAGTTTACCTTTCTCTCACTCATCCTTTACTCCATCTTTTAAAGGTACCCATTCCCATATGCTCTCAAGTCATCCAAGATCCATCTATACCAATTATTCCCTTGATTTTATATCTTCATGCTGCCCCTTTCCACTACCAGTTTCTCCAGTATCTACAATTATTTCAATCGCTTCAACTCTCAAAATATGCACTCTTTGGCTGAACTCTACTACCCCTTTCAACAAAATTTTAAAATTCCGTTTCTATTCACAGAAGTAGAGCAATCAATATAAATTGTACGATTCCTTCCAGGCAGTATAATAAGACTTAAAGATCCTTCTATAGAAACAGAAACAGTAACCAAAAAGGAGGAGGCAATCCCACTCTAACATCTAATGTTACCTCTACTACAGTGAAAATTACTTCAACCTCTTCCGTTCCGAGCTCTGGTGGCTTAGCAGTGAGGAGTTGCACTACCAACCCAAAGGTTCACCGTTTAATTTAAACCCACTAGCTGCTTTGTGGGAGAAAGATGGGCAATCCCTTTTTTGTGTGAATTACTGCCTCTAAAACCCACTGGAAGGTCACTTATGAAACAGTTCTGACTAGATGGTACATAACAATTAGTGTCTAGGATTCCTTTCAGATGCCCAACTCTGTGTCTATTTCTCCATTAGTCAAATACATCTAGAAAACATCAAGTACCATACTAACTGGAATCTGCCACAAAGAAAATAAATGAAAAACAAAACAATTTTTTTTTTTAAAAAAAAAGCACACATTAAAGACACATGGTAGGAGAAAGAAAAATAATTACAAAGGACATAAACATTGCAAAATTTCTGCAGAAAACATGGAGAAAAATTATCGGGATTTGTTCTGCATGACTGTAGAGAAAAGAACTAAAACTAGCCAGTAGAACCTATGGTAAGGAAGGTTTCAGCTTAATTAAAGGAAAATCAAAACATCAGGACTCATTTATAATAGGAAGTAGTAGTTATCTTCCCTCAAGAGATGAAACATTCAAACAGAACCACTTGGAAGAGATTCAAGTCCCAGGGGGGAAAACAGAACAAAGGTACCTTCAGATTCCGACATTATTTGAGTCTATGATTCCTTCACAGTTCTTTTTATTCTTTTCCTTAGAGTAACAGCTTCCACTGTAATACAAAAGTACGAAATACACCTTTCCTTTAGCACTGACCACCTTCTCCAGTCCCATTAGTGTTCCTAAGGCCCAAGCCTTCTTTAGTCATAAAATATTTACAAGAACTATATCTCATTTATCTCTACAAGCTCACAGTACCTGCATAAATCAATACAAAACAAAATAAATGTTTACTAAACAATGCTGTGAAAACCAAACTCAACTTCATGAGTACATAAAGAGCATATCAAATTTCACTGTATAAAAACATTGTGCATGACCCAGTCCAGCTATTTTAGAAATTAGAGCTTTTAAAATCCTGTCAGTTTTGCACACACTCAGGTAAGACAAAAATTAAAGGATATTACACAATTTCTAGGCTTTTCTATGTTGAGCAACAGAGTGATAAGATTTTGGACAGCTTCTGTGTTTCGGATAAAATCTCACTCCAAGATTAATGGTTGGGAGGTTTATCAAGTTATAATTAACCAACTGGAGAAAGGTACCAAATAGCCCATGAACTACTAAGAGAACACACAGGTCTGTCTTGGAGAAACCAAGGTGCTCCTTAGTGGCAAAGATGGTGAAACTTCATCTCACATACTTTGGGTATGTTGTTAGGTGAGGCTAGTCCTTAGAGAAGGACATCATGCTTGGGAGGGTGGAGGGTCAGCTTAAGAGAGGAAGAACAAGATGGACTGATAAAGTGACTACAACAATGGCCTCAAGTGTGTAAGAGATGGTAAGGATGGCGCAGGATAGGGCAAAGTTTAGATCCATTATTCACAAAATCACTATGAGTCGTGGTTGATTCAACAGCATGTAAGTACAATATTATTGGCTGTTTTGGTTTTTTTTTTTAATTAATTTTAATGAAAGTTTAAGAGACTTAGGGTTTCCAATCATTAATTGTTGCACTTGTCTCCCTGCCCACCCCCTCACCCCAATTCATTCTTCTCCTTGAAAAAGAAAACTTTCATTGTCATACAATCCCTTCCCTCAAGTCCACTCACTGTGCAGCCTTCATTCTGGACTCCTGTCATAATACCCCATCACATATCCCTTTTAAACAGTTTTCTCACTCACCTGTTTCAATGCAGTATACATCATTCCTCCCCTCCTTCTCTGTCTTCCCTCAACCCCGATGTCAGTCCTGTTTTACAAGTGGCCTTATGTAATATTTGTCCTTTTGTGACTGAGATAATTCACTCAGCATAATGTCCTCCAGGGTCACCCATTTTGTATATTTCATGAGGTCCTTGTTTTTCAATGATGTATAGCATTCCATTGTGTGAATCTACCAGAGCTTCTCTATCCATTCATTTGTTGATAGGCACTTGGGCTGTTTCCAGCTCTTTGCTATTACGAATAAAGCCGCAATAAACATGGCTGTGCATATTATCTGCTTGGGTGAAGGTTATAGTTTCTTTAATGGGTAAATTCCCAGTAGTGGAATTGCTGGGTCAAATGGTATTTCTATTTGCAACTTTCTGAGAAAGCGCCATACCGCCTTCCATAGTTGGTTGCACCATTTTATGCTCCCAACAACAGTGAATAAGTGTTCCAGTTTCTCTACAACCTCACCAGCATTTAATGTTTGCTGTTCTGTTAAATTTTGCTATTCTTACTGAAGATGGTATCTCATAGTTGTTTTGAAATATTACTGTTTTTATGTACTGTTGAAATGGAACTGTTTCACAGCTGACCCTTCAGCAGGTTTTCAGAGGCTGTAAATCACACGGTAGGAGACTGACTATCTTTCTCCCTCGGAACAGGTGGTAGATTCAAACAGTATGCCTTTGGGTGAGCAGTGCAATATTTTAACACTAGGCCACCTGAGCTTCCTAAATGTGCAGATTATTTAATAAAAGGAGTAAAAACAATTGGATATTTACAAAAAAAAAAGTTAGACCCTTAAGTAACATCATAAATAAATTCCAGATGTGGAATATTTCTCTGTAATGATGGGCTCAAGTGTGTAGAAGAGGGAAGTTTTGACATGTGGTTCCTCAATGGGCACTATGCTGTTCAGAGGGGGCCACAGCTACACTCTCAATCAGGTCTGAACTTCAGATTCAGTATGGCTTTATTCAGATTTGTTAGTTTCTTGGTCATCTCTACCTCAGCTCCAGAGGCAGTATCTGCTCCTTGTGTCAGTTATTCTCATATTCTTTAAGGTTTTTTTTTCTCTTAACAAGTAAACTCCTGTTACAGTTAATATTTCTTTATGTTGAATTTTCCCTATCTAAATTTCAGAGAAAATCAATCCCAGATGGATTACAGTATTAGATATAAAAGACAAAAATCATAAAAGTACAAAAATTGGTAATCTTAAAAAATAAACATGGGGAGTACAAAAGTATTCCTAAGTAAGAAATCTAACCAAATGCACTGCCCTCACAATTTCAACTCGTTAACCCTACAGGACAGAGGAGAAAAGCCACACAGTTTATGAAGCTATGATTCTTTACAGGAGCAGAGGAACTCTTCTTTCTACCATGGAGCAGATAGTAAGTTAAAACTGCCAACCTTGAGATCAGAAGCCAAGACTTTTGATTGTTTGGGGCTCATGTAAATATCAGTGTTTGTGAGGATGGTTGAGGAATAAGTCAAGATTCAGATCTGTTGTTCAGAGGGTCACTGTAAGTTACAGTCAACTCCATGACACTTAATAATAACATACTACCACTGTTCCATTAAAAAGAACCTAGAACTCTATGTAAAATTTTAAAGGTTTTTTTTGGTATAGCAGAAAGAAAACAAACCCAGATATGAGACAAATATTTCCAACATATACTAAAGAACTAGTACCTTTATTTAAAAAAAAAAAAATTACAAATCATGAGAAAAATATCCCAGTAGAAAGAAACACAGGCAAGAGATATATTCAATTGATTAAAAAAAAAAGTCATCATTAAAAGAAATAAAGGTATCCAAGAACACAAAGATGTTTGATCAGGAAAACACATTTTTAAAAATCATCATATTATCTACCTGCTTAAAAATGTTTTCATTTTCAACAATTAAAAAAATAAAGATCCTTGGCAGCATATTTGATTAAAAAAAATGTTTTCATAGCCTCGCTACATCTCTAAGGATATACTTACACTAGCTCATACTTCTCTCTCATTCTCTCATTCCAAGCATGATTATCTTTCTTCAGTTTTCTTATTCATCCTGCTTCATCCAAGAAGGAGATAACTGCTCATTTACCAAGTTTCAGTTCCAAGAATTCTTCCTTAGAAACCTTTCCTCATGTCCCTAAATGGGTGAAACTCCTTACAGATAACTGAAAAATACTGTGTCTTTTAGAGCTCTTCAGACAAAAAAACCTTTGAGTCACCCTCGATTCCTCTTCTTTTCCTCATATCCCATATCTAATCTATAAGCAAATCCTGTTGGCCATACTTGCAAGCAAGAACCTCCACTGAAATACCCTGGTCCAAGAACCATCATCATCTTAGTTAATCCAACAGTCACCTAAGTCCATCATCATCTTAGTTAATCCAACAGCCACCTAAGTAGTCTCCTTGCCTCCCTTTATTGATAATCCAGTGCCAGGGTGATTTTTTAAAACCCAAATCAATTGGTCTGTACTAACTTTCTAGCTGCTATTGGAAGAATACACAAAGCTTGGTTGGGTTCCAGGACAGTGAAATAGTTTCATCACATAAATCAAGCCATTGATTGGAGGAACAGAAGATCTACAACTTTAGCAACACGAGTTTTGACTGAACTCACCAAGAACTCCTAAGTGTATGCTAATAGAAGAATGGTCTACTCACTCCACTCAGCCTGAATACTGAAAATGCAGCAAAGTCTAGAAGCCTCAGATCATTGAAGAGACACTTTAGGATTCACTTTAGGATCCAGGAGAAGCAGGCATCATCACCTTTACCATCTCACTGGTCCATGGAGAGTATGAAGAACATTTGCAAGATGGGCCAAAATGGGAGGAAAGGTCAGTCTTCTGCTTACCCAGTAATGCTGCGACTAATATAGATCAACCTAAGACATGACCCCCCCAGGAGAGGAGTTTATGAGATGGCTGGGCAGCCTTGGCTGGGCACACATACAGCAGGGATCACAGAGTAGGGAGGTGGCCCACCAACGAACAGCCCTGGAGCACTTTCAGTGAGGTCTCAATACTCTGTCTGTGCTTACCAACAAATGTGAACCTTGGCCTATCATACCAAGTGCCATCCTCATGATCACCATGTTCAAGTTCACTGTTGCAGTCACTGTTGTCAATCTTTGAAAGTCTTTCTCTTTCTCTAACCCTCCACTTTTTCCAGGATGAAATCTTTTTTTTTTCAAAGGCGAAAGCTGGTTTCCTCCTGGTTGCCTCCTGGCAACATGTCTAACGCATCAGACAAAGTTTCTGCTGTGAAGAACTTCTCCATAGCAGAAAAGAATAATGTCACTGCCACTAGATACATAGGCAGCATCATGCTAGACAGAGAGTGGACTGTCAGCAACTTCATCTTGGATCCACAATCAATACAATTGGCACTAGCACTCAGGAGATCAGGATCTGTACTGCACTGGGAAAGCCTGTAGTCAGGATCCTCTCCAAATTATTGAGAAGCAATGATGTCAGTTTGATGTTTGCCTGATTAAGGTCATGATCCTTTCAATCACTTTCAATGCAAGTGAGAGCTGGACAAAAACTAGGAATGACAGAAGAATTGATGCCTTTGAACTCTTTTGCTGGAAAAGAGTGTTGACTATCCAATAGACTGCCAAAAGAACAAACAGATATGTCTTGGAAAAGGTGCAGCCAGAGTGCTCCTTGGAGGCAAAGATGAAGAAGATTCATCTCACATGCTTTGGGCCTGTTGCTAGGAGAGGTTATTCCTTGGAGAGGGACATCATGCTTGGGAAAGTAGAGGGGCGAGGTTGTGGAGAAACTGGAACCCTTATTCACCGTTGGTGGGGGTGTAAAATAGTGCAACCACTATGGAAAGCAGTATGGCGCTTTCTCAAAACACTGCAAATAGAAATACCATTTGACCCAGCAATTCCATGACTGGGAATATAAACTAAAGAAATCAGAACTGTCACTCAAATAGACATATGCACACCTATGTTTATTGCTGCACTGTTCACAATAGCAAATAGATGTAACAACCCAAGTGCCCATCAACAAGCAAATGGATAGAGAAGCTGTGGTATATTTACACAATGGAATACTATGCTGCACTGAAAAACAAGGAACTCATAAAATATACAAAATGGGTGACCCTGGAAGACATTATGTTGAGTGAAATATCTCAGTCACAAAAGGACAAATACTGCATAATGCCACTGTTATAAAACAGGACTGACATGGGCATTGGGGGGAAACTAAGAAAAGAGGGGATAATAACGTACACTGCATTGAAACAGATGAGGGAAAGAACTGTTTAAAAAGAATGATTAGGTATTATTTGATGACAACAGCCAAGAATAAGAGCTGCACAGCAAAGTGGACTTGGTGGGGAGGAGAAATGTGCAAAAATGAAAGAATTTTTTTTTCAAAGAGAAAAGTGAACTGCGGGGTGGGTAGGGAGGAAATGTGCAACAATGAATGAATGGAAATCCACGTTCTCTATAAACTTTCATCAAAATCTCACTTAAAATTTTATTTTAAAAGTTTTAAAAAATAAGTAAGAACAAGGTAAATCTATAACACTGATCCCTGTGGTCCCTGATGGACTAAATAGGCAAGAGGGCCCTCATACCAGATGTCTTGTAATTGAATCCCCATTCACCCATTTACTAGCCTAAAATTCTAAACTTGATTCTTTCATTATTCTGTTTCAGTTTCCTTATTCATAATATAGGAATAATAATAGAATTAGAATAATATCCAATAGTATTAGAACAGTACTCAACTCATTGCTATGAAGTTTCCTAAGATAATGAATGTAGTTTATAACACATTACCTGGTTGTATAGTATCCACAACCACAAAATAATTATAGCTAACATTTATTAACTATTATAGGCAAATTGAGACCAATATGTAAAGTATATTTTTGGAGGTAAAAGACAGCATGTCTATATAACTAGAGAAAAAAGTTAGCAAAGAAAAAAAACAAACAATGACAACAGTGACTACATCTGAGGGATGCGAGAAGGCACATTTTTACTTCTTACTCTACTTTTTTGATGGAAATTACAGAAGACTTTTAGAATTGTAAATTTAAAAGCAATGAAATAAAACCAGGGCAAATGCTTCTAGAACAGTTTTATTTAGAATTAGCTAAATAATAAAATAAAATTTTATACTACGCATAGTCTTTGAATTTCCAAGTGGGGGAAAAATATTAACTGCAATTTGCTTGATTTAGTAAGCCAAAAAGCAAAGGGTAACAATACCAACACAATAGACAACTGAATTGCTTTTGAAACGATTATTTAGCCAAAGTTTAAACAGTTACCTTTTCTTGTTAGTTTAAGAGTTCAACCCAAAATAGTAAATTCAAGTGTGTATGAATTCACCTAAAGTGAAAAATTAAATGTCCAAGATCTATGTCTAAAGATTATTCAAATATACCAAATATTCAATATACCATATTTATATATATATGAATTTGGAAAGACTATGGATATCTCCATATACAAATATTCAAATATATCAAAGTGTATCTTTTGTAAACAAGAGTAGTGGTTACTCATTCTCTATACAAATTGGAAATAGAAGTTTTAATCTATGCAAACTAAATGCCTATTCTAGAGGCCCAGAACTGACAAATAAGGGATAAACTGGCACTAAGGGCAGTAAGAACACAGGATTTCCCACAGCTGATTTTCCCCGGCCTTTGTCAAATGCTTAGTCACTTCTGTCTATTTACAAGTAAGACCATTTCACATCTTGAAAGAGGCAGGGAATTTTGATTCCAGACTGTCATGTCACCTGAGCTGCCCTAGACGTTGTTTCCATGCAACTCAAGAGAAGGCAGCAGCCAGCAGGCATACCTACCGCACCAACTCAGAACCAGAGCCACTGAGCTCTCTCTGTATTCTGCCTATCTGCAGTAACAAAGAAGGGTTTGTGGAAAAGCAAAGTTTTCTTTCCTGACACAAAATACAAAAAGACAGACTAAAACAGTACCTTCTAAAGTGTTGTCTCTGTTAGTCGACTAGAAAGGTCCTCCTCTTCTACTGGGGCAGAAACAACACCTCAGCAAACCCTCTGTCAAAAAGTCTGAAAGCTTGTAGACACAGAATCTCTCCCTTTAGGCAACAACACCCAAAACTAAAGGTTAACAGGCAAAGCCAAACAGTTCCCAGTGAGGAGCCAGAGACTTGCCATCTGATAACATTGTTTCATGGTCCCCACTGCCAAATATAAAGAATTAGGTTTCTATTAGAAGTTATGTAAGAGACAATCCCTAAGCAAAGGCGACAAATTTTAAGTACCTACTAAGTGCCAGGCACCACATCCCACCAGATTCTGTTCACACTTAGTATGTGCTAAGCACACACGCTACATAAGTAAATGCTCCAGTTCAAATAGACTCAGCAGAACCCAGCCCAAGAGCAGGCACATTCTTCACCAACACAATGGGCAGGTGGTAAAAGTTGGAGGGATGTGCACTCTCTGAAGTCCATCCTCCTCTTCCCAGAAGGTCATGAAAGACTCTTGACGATCCAACTCCCATTTTTAGGCTGCAGATCCCCCTCCCCCCCCCAGTGTATTAATGATCTAAAAAGACATATTTGCTCGACTTCAGCATTCTCAAATATCATTCTCCTCATTTCCCCCAATACCACCTATCACTTTACATACTCGCATGTTGCCAAGATCAGATAATCTCTAAAGGCATGAATTAACCTCTTTTCATGGCTGATTAATACTGAGGCTCCGAGAGGCTAAGAAAATTGATCCACAGCCTGTTAATGAAGGCTCTGCCAGATCTTTCAGACGCCAGGCCCCCGCTCTTACCATTGAGCGACACTGCCTCTTAAGGAACGGTACCAAATCCAGGCCCTGATACCAATGGTGGTTTTATTTGTCACAAAATTGTGCGCAGAGTGCTTGGTAGCAGGGGTGGGGGAGGGGGCGCACACCACCAGCAGCCTAAGGTTTTTTCTTTTAGCAAATATAGCACATGTTCCTCATTTCCATCCTCCCCACGGGCAGAACCCACGTGTCGTCCTCACCAGGACAAACAGCAGCTCCGCGCTGGTGCTGCCCGGCTCCCCCACAGCCTCCCTCCGAGCTCCCCACTCCGCCTCGCCCGCCCTCCC
>NW_006400017.1:3374097-3416697 GCF_000299155.1 Elephantulus edwardii
CGTCAGGCTGAGGAGCCGGGCCCGGCTGCGCCATGGCCAGGGAGCCGGCCTGGGGGAAACGGGGATGGGCGGGGAAGCTGTGTCCGCGGCCCCCGCGGGCTCAGCTGGCGGAGGAGGCGTCGACTGAGCCGCCACCGCCGCCGCCCAGGGAGGAACCGTTAAGGCTGGAGCCGCCGGCGCCGCCACAGCCACGGGCAGAGACAGACCCGAGCGCTGACCTCCGCCTCCTCATCCTGACAGCGGGAAATAAGCAGTGCGCAGGCGCGGGGGGATGGGGCGGCACGTGACGTTGCCCCGAGGGGAGGGGAGGGGCGGGGCTCCGTGCGTTCGGAGTTGGGTGGTGGGAGCCGCTGGGCTGGAAACCTGGCGCTGCAGCCCGGGAAAGCTTGAAGCATGCTGGAGAAAAGCATGAAGGGAGAGACTTGAGCATTGAAGGGAGAGAAGGACCAAGGGCGGTCGCGGGGAAGACCGGTCTCTACGTGTTATTTGCACCTATATAGGGAGGTTGGGGGTGGGGGAGCTAGCAGGCCAGATTATGAGGGCAAATCCAGCCTTTTGTGTGTGTGTGTGTGTGTGTCTGTGTGACCTTGGGCTACTCACTTAACTTTTTTGAACCTCAGGATCTTCATCTGCATAACAGCTAAGGAAAGTTTGCCTAAGGTAAAGTTTGAGGCGCTGTTTAACTGAAATTGGAAGCCACGTATTCTAATGCTAGGCCAGTGTACTTTACATTAAACAAATATTCAGGATGTGATTCTTACGTGCCAGGCCTTAGGCAAGGTGCTGAGGATACATTCATAAGCAGGACAGATAAAGTCCCTGCACTGGTATGAAAGAGGGAGAGAAAGTGAATATAACAGACAAAATTGCCTTTATGTTGTCTCTTCCTGAACATCTATCCTTTCTAAGGCAGGGTCTGGGCATCTCTAGAATAAGCCTACTTCATTCAAGTGTGTATATCTAAGGGGTCCAGGAATTCTAAAGTTGAAACTGATCTTCTAGGTCCATGTTATTACGTGCCACCATTGAGTGGCATATGACTCATAGTGACCCTATGAACAACAGATCTGAGCCCAGTCCTATCTTGAGCCATTCTTACAATCTCTGACACACTTGAGCCTCTTGTTGCCTTCACTGTCAGTCCACCTGGTTGAGGGGTGTTCCTCTTCTTTGCCATCTCCCCATTTTTCCAAGCATAATGTCCTTTTCCAAGGAATAGCCTTTCCTAGCAACCATGCCCAAAGTATGCCAAATGAAGTTTCACCATTTTGCCTTCAACCAGCACTCTGGCCAGACCTTCTCCAAAACAAATCTTTTTGTTCTTTTGACAGTGCATGGGATAGTCAATACTCCAACACCACAAGTTCAAAGGCATCAATTCTTCATTTGTCATCTTTACTTATTGTTTGTCTCTTAGATACATAGCAAGTGACTGAAAAAACAATAGCCTGAATCAGATCACTAAAAGTGTACAGTTGGATAGATAGAAGAGTACCCTATATTAAAGTTAGCAGTTAGTTGATCCGGTGGTTTATTTTATGTGTCAAGTTGTCTAGGCTACAGTTTCCTGTGGTTTGGTCAAATACTAGACTAACAACTTTTCTTTAACATAATGTCACATAATCACTTTGCATAATAAATTCTGATGTAATCAATCAGTTGGAAAGGGGGTTTCCATAAAGTGTCCTCTACCTTCCAGGTATAATTAGCTATTTCAGTAGAATTTTAATAACAATAAAATGATCTGTCTCCACTTGCCACTTTTTAAATTTTTTATTTTCTTAATTTTAATGAACATTTACAGAGATTTGGGATTTTCATTCCATTTGCCACTTTTTCAGTTTATAGTCTTTCAACCTATTGCCTGAACCTGCAATCTCTCACAATTGTGTGAGCTAACATCTTGAAATAAATTTATCAGTCTGTCTAAAGAAATGTAAATATGTATTACTGGTTCTAATATGAAACCTATACTTGAACCAAGAGGCAGTCGTCAGAATAGAGCAAGGAAACACTGCATGGTTCAAAATTGGGAAGGGCATACGCCAGGGATGTGTCCTGTCTCCATACCTTTTCAACCTGTATGCAGAACAGATCATCAGGGAGGCTGGGCTCTATGAGGAGAAATGCGGCATCAGGATTGGTGGAAGATCTGTCAGCAATCTGCGTTATACAGATGACACAATGCTGCTTGCTGAAACTGAGGAGAACATGAAGAGCTTGCTGCTGAGGGTCAGGGACTGCAGGCTTCAATATGGATTGAGGCTCAATGTCAAGAAGACAAAGATTCTCACCACTGGACCAATTGGCAACATCAGGATAGATGGTGAAGAGATTGAGATTGTTCACAGCTTTAGTCTGCTTAGCTCCACAATCAACACTCTTGGCACCAGCAGCCAGGAAATTAAAAGACGTATTGTGATGGGAAAGTCTGCTGTTAGGGACCTCTCTAAAGTACTGAAAAGCAGTGGTGTGTCTCTGGAAACTAAGGTGCATCTGGTACAGGCCATGGTCTTCACAATCACTTGTTAAGCGTCAGAGAGCTGGACAATGACCAGGGTAGATAGAACGAGAATTGATGCTTTTGAGCTTTGGTGTTGGAGAAGAGTGCTAAGGGTACCATGGACTGCTAAAAAAACAAACAGATTCATCTTGGAGAGGGTTAAACCGGGCTGCTCCTTAGAGGCAAGGATTCTGAGACTTCGTCTGACATACTTTGGTCATGTTGTTAGGAGAGACCGGTCCTTGGAGAAGGACATCATGCTTGAGAGGGTGGAGGACAGGCGCAGGAGGGGAAGGCCTTCTGGGAGGTGGATTGATTCGGTGACTGGGGCAATTGAGATGAGTGTGTCAGAGACAATGAGATTGGCACAGGACAGATCAGAATTTAGAGCTGTTGTACATAGGGTCGCTATGAGTCGCAAGCGACTGGATGGCACATAACAACAACAACAACATTAGTGGTTCTGTTTTCTCTAGAAAGGATCCTTGATGGTGCTGTTGTTAAAATATCCCACCACTAACCAAAAGGATAAAAGAAGAATCAATGCCTTTGAGTTGTGGCACTGGAGAAGACTGGCAGCTACCAACCTGCCAAAAGAACAAGTTGGTCTGTCCAGACAAAGTAAAACCAGGGTGTTCCTTGGAAGCAAGGATGGTGAAATTGGTCTCACATACTTTGACCATTTTGTCAGGAGGAACCAGTCCTCCGAGAAGGACACCACGCACAGACAGATAGAAAGCCTGTGCAAGAGAAGAAAACCCCAAAAAGATGGGTTGACACAATGCGTGTCACAGTGGGTTCAGAAGTGTCAGAGATGGTGAGGCTGCCTCAGGATAGGTCAAGGTTCATAGCTGTTGTTCATAGGATCTCTCTGAGTCATAGTCAACTTGACAGTGTATAACAACGACATCTAACCAAAATGTCAGCTGTTTTAACAGATCAGCTACTCCAAGGGAATAAATTAAGGCAGTCTGCCTCTGTAAAGATTTAGTCCTGGAAACCATAAGGGCAGCTCTACTCCGTCCTGAAGTGTCACGAGAAGTCAAAATTGACTCCATGACACACTTTGATTGTGGTTTCTTTAGGAAACTCTAAGACAGTTGGTGTGATTTATAGTTTTAATAATTTAGATAAATGATATGTCACTTCCACTTGTCCTCAAAGTCTTGCTAACGTTGAGAGAGAACCTGTATTCAGCATTGAGGACTTTAGCAGTTAATCTCCCCAAATGGCTAGTGTGCCTGTAGACAGCCAGCAAAGCTTCCCTTTGCAAGAAGTAACTTTCGCGGCTAGCGCGGGCTGGGCGCGAAGGTGGTCACGTTGCGGCAGTCACGTACCCTCAGTTCCAGGCCTGCAGACGCCACGCTCCCTACTCTCCGCCATCATGCCGATGTTTGTGGTCAACACTAACGTGCCTCGCGCATCCGTGCCCGACGGGCTGCTCTCTGAGCTTACCCAGCAGCTGGCGCAGGCCACCGGCAAACCGTCCCAGTACATCGCAGTGCAAGTGATCCCAGACCAGCTTATGGCTTTCGGTGGCTCAAGCGACCCTTGTGCGCTCTGCAGCCTGCACAGCATCGGCAAGATCGGCGGCGCGCAAAACCGGACCTACACCAAGCTGCTGTGCGGTCTGCTTTCCCAGCGGCTGCACATCAGCCCCGACAGAGTCTACATCAACTACTATGACATGAATGCGGCCAACGTGGGATGGAACAACTCCACTTTCGCCTGAGGGCCACATTCACCTCCCTTGGTCTGTAGTGGCCCTGCCCTTCGTGGAGTTAAGCCCACCTTCCCGTCCCGCAGGGTCTACATCAATTACTATGACATGAATGCGGCCAACGTGGGCTGGAACAACTCCACTTTCACCTGAGGGCCACACTCGCCTGCCTTGGTCTGTAGTGGCCCTGCCTTTCAGGTCCTAATCCAGCCCACCTCCCTGTCAGGAGAAATAAACGGTTTAGAGACAAAAAAAAAAAAGAAGTAACTTTCCTGAGTGAGCAACCTTGTGCATCGCAGGGAGACCTTTGGCCAGAATTGGACAGCTCAATGTGTCCTCTGCTTTGTGATGACTAACACAAGGCAGGGGCCATAAAGATAGCAGATGTGGATGCACTCTATTCACTGGCCCCTTACAGTGAGAGAAACAGATTTATTGCCATTGATACTGAAGTTTAAAGTCAAGCCCTCAAGATCAAAGTCATTCTGAAATAGCCAAGCATCTGGTTTGGTATTTTGAGCTCCACAGTCTATGCAGGTGGATGAAAAAGCAATTTTGAAGATAAACAGAAACATGCAGGATTTGCGTGTATGTTCACATTTCAATGTAAACCCTGTTTTTGTTGATGTTAGTTGCCAGTGAATCTGTTTTGACTCCTAACAACTCCATTGGTCTGTGCTTTCGACTATGGAGTAGAACTTCACCATAAAGTAAGAAGGATTTGAAACGCTTGCTGCAGAAGATCAAGGACAGCAGCCTTCAATTTAGATTTCATTTCAACATCAAGAAAACAGTCCTCAGCTCTGGGCCAAATGCAACATCATGACCAATTGAGAAAAGATTGAAATTGTCAGTGATTTCATGTTACTTGAATCCAAAGTCAACACCCTTGGTACCAGCAGTTAGGAGATCAGGAAATGTATAGCATTGAAAACGTTTGCTATTAGGGACCTCTCCAAAGTCCTAAAGAGCAATGTTGTCAGCTTAAAGACTAAGGTGTGCCCGACTGTGGCTACGGTCTTTCCAAACAACTGCTATCTAGCTGAGAGCTGGACAATGAGTAAGAATGACAGGAGAAGAATTGATGTCTTTGAATTGTGGTGTTAGAGAAGAGTACTGAATATGCTGTGAACCATCAAAAGAACAGTGCAACCAGAATCAAGAATGGGGAAACTTCATCTCACATCCTTGGGCATGTGGCTATTCCTTGGAAAGGGACATCATGCTTGGAAAGGCAGAGGGTCAGCAAAAGAGAAGAAGACCCTCAAGAAGACAGTTTGAAATATTGACTGCAGCAATGGGCACAAGTGTAACAAGGATAAAACAAGACTCTGTCTCACTTGCTTTGGACACAGGATGGACTAGTCCCTGACAAAGGACTTTGTGCTTGATAAGGTATCTTGTTGTTTTGTGTTGTTAAGTTGGAACCAATTCATGGCTGACCCTTCAGCTGGTTTTCAGAGGCAGATAATCACCTGGGAGGAGATTTGGATTGGAGTGCAGCTTTTAACCCCAAGGCCACCAGTGATGGATAAAGTATAGGATAAATTAAAAGTAGAAAGACACCCAATGAGATAGATTTACCCAGTGACTAACAATGGGGTTATACATAACAACGATTGGAAGGATGGTGCAAAACCTGGCAGCATTTCCTTCTTTTGTACATATGGTCTCTACGATTCAAAACCAACTGAAATGGCACCTAGCAACAACAAATATATCTAGGAGTCCATGAGTAGTACAAATGATTAATATGTTTATCAGCTAAGTGAAGGCTTGGGAGTTCAAGTCCACCCAGAGGTGCCTTAGGAAAAAAAAGACCTCACAATTTACTTCCCAAAAGTCAGCTATTGAATACCCCATGGAGCCCAGTTGTTTTCCTTTGACATACATAGGGTCACTAAGAGTTGGAAGTCAACTCGATGGTAAATGAAAAGCACAGGATTCTACACGGTTTATGTGAGAAATGTTTGTGAGTGTTTGCCAGCTTCAAGCTGGAGATGAGCCAACATGATGCAATGGCTGGAGAGGTATTCCAGTCTTTGGCTTTAGCAATAGTCACACAGTATAGATTATAGGAGGTGATGTCTGTCTTGCACTTTGCCCTGACTGGGTCACATCATCAGTGTTACTTGTGTTTATTCCAAAGACCAGTCATTTATGCAAACTTGGCATTATGTGAAAAGGAGGAGGAGGATAACACAGAGGCAGCCTGGATTCTGGACCTGCAGAATTGCCCTGCCCTGAGCATTGTCATAGGCTCAAACTCAAGATCTTGCTATTGAGCTGGTGGTGCTCAAGAAGATTTGGACTAGGGCAAAGTTGGTGGTTCTGTGGCTCTGACAAGCAGTGAGACTGGGGATCAGGATGGCTGGTGAGAGATACTGCCCATGTCCATGTCCCTTGCAGCTGCTCCCTCCGCAACCCTAGCCACATGCTGCTGCCTCAAAGGAAGGACTCTGTAGAAACAAATGGCATGCTGAGGGCCTGGGAGAGATAGGAATCTGGGGCCTAACAAGAGGAGCTCCACAGCCCATGTCATGAGGGAGTGGCTTTTGCTGCAGCCCTCAGGCTCTGAAACATCTCCCTTCCCTGTACCTTTTAGCTGCAGGGCTTTGGTCTCTGGGGTGCTTGAGTTGAATGGAGCAACTATAGCAACTTTCCCTGCCCCCATCTCCTCTTGAGCCCTTCCTGCCACTCCTGGGTCCTTCTCAGAAGAGCTCCTTCAAATTTCACCTCAGTCTGCCCCTTTAGGACAGTAGTACTAAGACCTACAACGGAGACTCCAGTGACGAGAATGGGACTAGGAAGAGGTGTGGAGAGCTGGCTGTTTCAGCTGTGAGCCTGACAGACTCAAAGCAACCCTGTGAACAAAAAGCCTGAAGCCTCTCTACAATTATTGACATAATATCAAAGTCCGTAGAGTTTCCGGAGGCATGTTGTTTAGGAAGTGGATGCCACTCCTGCTTCCAAACTATCATAGAATGTTATTGGTTGAATTGCCTCTGATGCATAGTGACCCTATGTACAGCAGCTCTGAACCCTTCCCTGTCCTGAGTCAGTCTCACTAATTCTGACATACCAACCCCCATCACCACAGTTACTGTATCAATCCATCTCATCCAGGGTCTCCCTCTTCCGGACTGTCCTTCCACCCTTCTGAGTATGATGTCCTTCTCCAAGGACCGATCTCTTCTGGACATGTGCCCAAAGTAAGTGAGGCAGAGCTTCAAAATCCTAGCCTCCAAGGAGAGATTTGGTTTTACCCTCTCTAAGACAGACTTATTTATTTTCTTGGCAGTCCATGGTATGTTCAAGACTCTTCTCTAGCACCACAACTCGAAAGCATCTATTCTTTTGTCATCCTTAGTCATTGTCCAACTCTCTGAAGAATAACAAGTAATTGAGAAGACCATCACCTGGATTAGGCACACCTTTGTATCTAGGCTGACATCGTTGCTCTTCAGCACTCTGGAGAGGTCCATGACAACAGATTTTCCCCATGCAATTTGTCTTTTGATTTCCTGACTGCTGGTGTTAGGAGTATTGATTGTGGATCCGAGCAAGCTGTAATTGCTAACAACCTCAATCTCTTCTCTATCTAATATGGCACTGCCAGTTGGCCCTGTGGTGAGAATTTTCGACTTCTTGATGTTGAGCTTCAATCCATATTGAAGAGTACATTTTGGTCTTTTCTTCTTCTTCCTTCTTAGTAATGATTTTTTTGCATTCTTCATGAACGATATTCTTGATATCTTCCCACAGCTTATCTGGGCTTCGTTCACTAGTGTTCAAGGCCTCAAACCTGTTCCCGAG
Organism: Elephantulus edwardii; assembly: GCF_000299155.1. Classification (NCBI taxonomy): domain Eukaryota; kingdom Metazoa; phylum Chordata; class Mammalia; order Macroscelidea; family Macroscelididae; genus Elephantulus; species Elephantulus edwardii. The sequence continues at coordinate 3,382,137 of NW_006400017.1, forward strand.
TTGGTTTTTAAATTCATGGAAGATAGACTGAGGTCAAATTTTTATTCTTGTGGGTATGATTTAACCTTCTTTAGCTTTAATTTGAACTTGTATATAAGCAGTTGATGGTCTGTTCCACAATCAGCACCTGGCCTAGTTTTCACTGCTAATATTGAACTTCTCCAATGGTTCCTTCCACAGATGTAAATGTGTATAGCCTGCGTTTATGTTTCTTATAAAAAGCATTTGCTATAAATAAATCATTGATTGTACAGAGTTCTATCCCCAGCCTCATTTCTGTTACCAAGTCCATATTTTCCAACAACTGATCCTTCTTTCTGATTCCCAACTTTTGCATTCCAGTCACCCATTATTATTAAAGCATGTTAGTTACATGTTCAATTGATTTCTGCCTGCAACATTTGATAGAAATCATGTATTTCCTCCTCTTTGCTTTGGTTGTAGATGTATACATTTGAATGATAGTGGTATTTAACAGGTCTTTCTTGTTTGTGTATGGATATTATCCTGTCACTCACAATATTGGATTTCAAGATGGATCTAGAAATGACCTTTTAAACTATGAAAGCAACCCCGTTTTTTCTCACCGTTTCATCTCCACTGTAATAGATCATATGATCTTGGGATTCAAAATGTCCCATGCCAATCCATGTGATTTCACTAATACCCAATATGTCAATATTTACATGTTACATTTCTTTCTCTACAATGTCCAGTTTTCCTACATTCATGCTTCTCACATTTGACGTACCAATTGTTAATTTCTTCTTACAACTCTTTCTTTTTTGTGTGTTTCCAAATTTGAGGGTTCAACTTCAGTTGCCATTTCTACTAGTCTGCTCTAAGTGTGCTCTGCTGTACATAGGGTTTTCAAAGGCCAGTTATATTTCAGAAGTGGATGGCCAATATGTCTTCCCAGCCTGTCTTATTTTGGATGTTTACTGTTAGAAGAATATCTGACAGACAAGTATTTTTTTCCTAGCAGGTGAAAGACACTTCCCTTACAGAAATAACCAATACATTGACTGCCCACTCACCCCAAGCATGTGACTTGTCCTTATCCTTTCCCTGCTACCTCCCCATTCCTTGCACACCTTGCTACCTAGTCAAACCCTCCCACCCCCAGCCACCTCTCAATATGATCACCAGTCACTTCTGTGATGCCTTGCACTACACATTGTTACTGGTTTCTCATGCTTTTGTCCATTTCTTGTTTAAGAGGATGTAAGTTCAAATCCCATGTACTAACTTCAGAGTAAGATTTTTGCTTGAGGCTGTACTGAGGGAAGATCCTGGCCACAGAGCTTCTGCTAAGTTCTGTGACTTAATGTCTCAACTTACATTGCTGAAACAAAGTGATAATTCCAATGTCCAGACAGGTCTCTTCTAGATCTGATGCAATATATATAAAGCAGGAGTGGCATCCACTTCCTAAATAACATGCCTCCAGAGACTCTATGAACTTCGATAAATGCCAATCGCTGTAGAGGCTCTTCAGGCCTTTTGTTCATAGGGTCGCCATGAGTTGTGCTTGACTCAAAGGCAATCAACACACACACACACACACACACACACACACACACACACATAAATTTATATTTAAATAAGTAAATATTTATATTTAATATATTAAGTATATATTATATGTTTATAGTAAATGTACATCAATTATATATAGATTTTTATATATTACATATTTCTATTTAGAAATACTTTTTAATATATTTATGTTAAATACATATAATTTTTTCTATTTCTGTATTGTATTATATGTCATATCTTTTAAAATATATAGTACACATATTTTTTTAATATTGTAAGTGCAAACTATCAGATAACACTGACATAGTCAATAAGTAAAGAGTAGGTGTATTTACAAAGGGACCCTGGCCAGCTGGAGTGGGTGGAGCCCTAGTGAATGGAGACTCTGAAAACTATTGTGTACAAAGTGCATGAAGATAACCAGAGAGAGATACATTGGGAGAGAAAAAAAAAGAGGCAGGCAGTGAGCCATCAGGACTGTCGTAAAACCTCTGAAGATAGTTGGATGCAAATGCCCAGACATTGCAGCAACACAGATTTCAGCTCATCACGGAAAAGAATCTTTTCTCAGAGCTGACCAGAGAAAGAATGGGCTGCTTTAGGGAGTGAGCGTCCTGCCTCTGCACATGTACAAACATAGCTGGCAGACAATTTATTGTAAGTACTTTGGAAAAGATTCCTCCTGTCAGTGAGAACTCTGATGATTTAAGGGTAAGGATTTGCAATGTCAACCCAAAGAGCACCCAGTTCGAATCCACCAGAAGCTCCATGGGAGAAAGATGGACGACCATCTCCTCCTACGTGATTGACTGCCTCTGAAAACCTGTAGAAGGGTCAGCTATGAGTTGGTTCCAACTTGATGGTAACAACACCACCACCACATGGGTTCTGTGGTGACATAGTCTGGAGAGAATTATGATGCTAAGTACAGGTGGCATTTCTCTGGTGCTTCAAATCCACCACAAAGATGTGCAAATCTCTTCTGGTGTGACTTACAAACCCCAAAAACATACTAGAGAGTCAGCTATGGGTTGGTTCTTACTCAACAGTGAGCGATGATTGAGAGGAGTTAAACCTTTGCAGTCCACTACAGTCCTGAGATTCTATAAAAAAAAAAAAAAGGAAAATTGACGATTGCAATAGTAACTTTTCTTGAATTTTGAAGTTTCTAAGTGTCTGAGATAAGGAGCTCTGACGACTTAGTGTACCAAAATACTAACGAAAAGTTCAGCAGTTCAGAGCCGCTAGCTGCTCTGAGAAGGAAGATGGGCAGCCTCTTCGCATTAATATTTACAGCATTGGAAATCTGAGGGGACCTACCATGAGTAAAAACAGCAGGATCCAAGAGCTTCAGATACTTATCTTATTCCTCACCACAACCCAAAAGGTGAATGAACACAGTGTATTTTAATCAAACATTCCTGTATATTTTACATCTCAAAAATTCTGTCTTGTTCAAGTCAGAATTTTTTTGGGGGGATTAGGGCAAGGGACTTTTGGGGTGCAAATATCTGGTTATCCTACCAGAGAAGAAGCTTTTGTTTGTCAAAGTGACATTTATCATTTTAGTTGTGATATGTTTGTATATGTGCATATTTGCCTTTGTTTAGTAGCATGGTTATTTAATAAAATAATTGTTGTTGTTGTTGTTAAGTGCCATTGAGTCATAGGCGACTCATAGCTACCCTATGAATGAAGGTCCTCAACACTTGTGTGACTTTCATCCTTTCTCCAGGTTCACAGGGTTTCTGGAGGCAAGCTATTTCGGAAGTGGATGCCACTCCTGCTTCCAAGCTTGTTTTAATTGGGGAGCGCCACCGAACACTGTCCGCAGTGGATAACCATTAACGCATTTGACACGTCAGTGTCACAGTGTTCAGCTTCACAGCAACCACAGGTTACCTCTGTACGGCAAGTGGACACATCAGGGTTATATGACCTAGAACAATGTTTGAACAAAAACAATGAAAAGCAGGCCTGAGGGCCGCGGATTAGAAGTCTCCCACCTTTGGCTTGGTAGCATCGCTTTCTCTCCACTAGGCCAACTGATCTCTGTCTATGTTGGTGTTATTGTTGTTAAGTGCCGTTGAATAATAGGCAACTCATAGTGACCCTATGAATGAAAGTCCTCAACACTTGTGTGACATTCATCCTTTCTCCAGGTTCATAGGGTTTCCAGAGGCAAGCTATTATGAAGTGGATGTAGCATGGTTTAGTAGCATGGCTATTTAATAAAATAATTACTTGACAAAAAACTGCTGTGTCAGTCTTAAATTGATGTAAGAACAAAATGTGGTCTATATGTCTGATCAGGCCTTTGTACTTAACTATGTTTATAGGTATTCTTCATATTCTGTGTGCAGCAATATTTGGTTTGCATTTAAAGTAAAAACAATGCCTATTATTTTTTCTGACATTATTCAGATAAAATGGGGGATCCCATAATAAAGAAAAATGCCTTAAAAATTCTGTCTTGTGGTTTTCATAAATACAGACATAACTATCAAATCAGATGTCCCAACTCACAGTTCTCTTGGTAGTACTCTACAATCTTTCCTCTTGCCCTAGGAACCAGATTTTTAAAAGTATAAAAGTGAGTAGTGCTGTGGCACACTTTTTTCCCTGATCTTCTTTAATAAGGGGCAGCTTTGGTACAAGTTGTGGGGAAAGGATGAGTATCAGAGGACTCTCTTAAGTCCTCAGAGGCCTCTTTTTCACCTCAGGGCACTCGAAGAGTTTTGGAAAGTCCCAATTTGAGCGTTTGCTTCCTTTCTAATAGTTCCCAGAAGAGCCCACCAGATACAGACATCTATTAAGTCCTCCTCAGCTAAAAAAAGAACCTTCTGAGTCCTGTTGTTATGTTCCATCAAGTCAGAACCAACCCATAGCTAACCCTCCAGAGGGTTTTCAGAGACAGTAAATTGTATGGGAGAAGATTGCCCATCTTTTTCCTTTAGAGCAATTGGTGGATTCGAACCACGTACCTTTGCGTTGGCAGTGCAACTTCTTAGCACCAAGCCAACAGAGCTGCCAAATCTTATTGCTCTTTCTCTCTCCAATTACGCTGTGTTCAAGGGGACAACAGCAGCTACCCTTCTCTCCTGGGACCTAGAGTGGAAAGATAGTATTCATTGCTCTTATCTATCTCTGCCTTATACTGCTCCCAAGCAAAGAGAATATGGAAAAGTACCCAAACAATATCTCCTCTCATACATTTAGGAGGTGCAGCTTGATATTCAAGGAGGAGCTCCACACGAGACTCAGAAGACTGGGAAATTCTGTTTTTCTCTAAAATGGAAATCATTGACTAGCTTCCTGCAGCATCGGGAGAGCTGAAGTGACAGAGAGCCTGCCTACTACTACACGGTAGTTGCTCACTGAGTGCCTCTTTCCTGTCTTCCTTCTCTCCTTTTTTATCTAATTTCTTCTTAGATCAGAACTTACAACAAGAGGATATGGGATACCTTGGGCCCCAGAAGTCAGTCTATGAAGATATTCCGAAGGATTCAGTGCAGAAGTTGGCAGTAATTTCAAAAGCATAATGGAACTGTCCCATTTGCACTAGAAAAGAATCCCAAGGCTAAAATGTTATGTTTCTTTTCTTTGGCTAGGATTCTATCACACTGCATATCTTATGTTGATTAGAAGTGCTTATCCCAGCTCTGTATCAGTCCCTGATTAATAGTATATAAAGCAAAGAGAGGTCATTATTACATGAGATTTACTGAGCAAATATCTTTAGATCAGGAGGGTGCTCCCTTCCTCTGGAATTCCCTTTTATAGCTGTGACCACACAGTGGTGTAATGGGTCTAGAAATAAAAATGACTGGTATTCACTGAATGCAACCCATGTGCCAAATACCTTTGTTTGAAAGCTAGAAGTCCAAGTAAAGGATTTAAATTCTAGGGGAAGGCCTTTTCTAAATGTCCAGAGAGTTTCTTCTGCACAAGACTTTGACAGTGATTAAGTCTGTAATACACAAGTGGGATTACATGATTGGTCAACAGTACATGCCATTCAATATATTACAGAGTTTATTGTATATTATTATAACTGACTACAAGACAGGTTTACTGATCACCTATCAGCAAAATGACTTCTCTAATCATGTCTGTCTCTGGGAGGGTCGTTGTAAGAATATATCAAAAATACTGCATCTCAAGACCCTTCAGACACCAGCTACATGGCTGAAAAGGTGCTTTGTAAATAGATTAGATACTCTTCATCTGCCAGATCTCTTAGAAATGCTACCTGTAGATTCTAGAACCAGGTCAGCCATCAAGGTTAAAGAGACTGCCGTTAGGAAAGGGGTAGCTTTTGAAAATCCAACATGGAAAATCTTGCTTCTAGATACATCATTTTTAACCCCTCTAAAGGTCTTTCAACCAATTATGAATTTATAACCTCTAGTTTTCAATCCAACAATGTAAAAATGTATCTTTTTTTGTGGTTGGGTGGAGTGATCATTTTCACTCTGTGACACTGGTTGTTTCCTTGGTCTGGAGCATCTCTATCCTCAGTAAACATTTGCTTTTATTTGAGCAGACTTTGTGACGTTGTTCCATGCATTTCTTGGTGTCAGGAGTGGGATAGAAGGTTCATTGCCTGCAACAATATCTGAAAACTTTGCATCAAACATCTTCCGTACTGAGCAGAGCTCTTTGAATTAATTGAATGCTTTGAATGCTCCATGAATTCTTCTGATGTCAAACCAAGTAAATAAGTAAACAGTCTCTTTTTTTTTTTTTTTAAATTTTGTGTACATGTACCGTCAAATCAGATCTGACTGGTACAGGAGGATAGTAAACAGTCTCTTGATCTTGAACGCCATCTCTTTGCGAAGTAGCTCTCCAGAGGTTACCAGAAAAATGTCTGTGTTTTAGTGACTATGCAAAGGCATTTCACTGAGTGGATAGTAAACAAACTATGACTAACATTGAAAATAATGCAAATTCCTGAACACTTACTTATGCTTATATGAAATCTATACCTAGACCGGGAAGCTGTTGTCTGAACAGAGCAAGGAAACTCTACATAGTTGAAAATCAAGAAAAGAGTGTGTCAGGATTGTATCGTTTCTCCACTTATTCAATCCATATACTGAGCAAATCATTAGAGAAGATGGACTTTTGAAGAACAGTGTGGCATCAAGATTAGAGAAAGTCTTAGCAACAATCTATGCTATGCAGATGACATGACTTTGCTTGGTGAAAAACTAGGAGCACTTGAAATGCTTACTTCAGAGGACCAAAGACTATAACAGTCAATATAGATTAAATCTCAACATCAAAAAAGCAAAAATTCTCACCACTGGGCCAACAGGTAACCTCACGATATAAATGGAGAAAAGATTGAAACTGTCAACAAATTTCATCTTGCTTGGATAGACAATCCCTACTTCGGTACCAGCAGCCAAAAGATCAGGAAAAGTATAGCATTAGGCAAGTCTACTGTCTCTTTCAAAAGTCCTGAAGAGCAATGATTTCAGTTTAAAGACTAAGGTGCGTCTGATTCATGCCACAGTTTTCCCAATCACCAGCTATGCAGAGTAGGACAATGAATAAGGAAGATAGAAGAATTGATGCATTTGAGTTGTATTGGAGAATAACCCATGGACTGCCAAAAGAGCAAACAAATCTATCTTGGAGAAAGTGCAACCAGAGTGCTCCTTGGAGGCAAGCATGGCAAAGTTTTGTCTCACTTACTTTAGACATGTTGTTAAGAGAGACTGTTCTGACCTGGCAGCTGTGGTGGCTCTTATCACTTCCTCACCCTCCCCACCGACATCATGCTCCAGTTCCTGCTTGGATTTACTTTTGGAAACATCAGTGGAATGTACCTGGCTCAGAACTATTAGATACCAAACCTGGCCAAAAAGCTTGAGGACATCAAGAAGGACCTGGATGCCAAGAAGAAGCCACCTAGCTCATGAGGGCCCCCTGCTGTAGGCTCTCTGGGCCCCCATGGATCAGCCCTCCCTGAAAGCCTCCTCACCCTCAAACCAGTGGCGTGTGGTCATTGCAGCCTCAGCGAGGTTCCTCTTTGCTGGATCCTGAGTTTCCTTAGAGCAAAAATGGGGCTTCCGATGAAGAGCTCTGCCACTTCCCCACATGCTCTCTGCCCACCCTTATTCCTGCTGGTAGGAGAACTCAAGACTGGATTACAGTGCTAGATAGTAAACATAACCTTCAACTTGTCTTCTCTTTGTTCCTTGGATTACTACTATCTTTTCAAAAGAAAACTTGAGTTCTATATTCTTGATCCTATACAAAGAATGCTATTTTCACAGTACCAGTCATTATTATACTAGGTCCTTGGTAACCTTTTGTAATAAATGGTGCTCCAGAGTAATTTAAAAAAAAAAAAAGACTATTCTTTGCAGAGGGGCATCATACTTGGAAATATGGAGGGTCAGTGAAGGAAAGAAAGTCCCTTAATGAGATGGTTTGATACAGTGTCTGCAGCAGTGGGCTCAAATGTATCAGAGATAAAATGATAAAGATGGCACAGGATAGGACAGGGTTCTGATCTGATGTTCAAAGGTCTCTGTGAAAAAAAAAAGGTCTCTGTCCCTCATGCCTCATTAAGATGGCACTTAATAACAGTTTCTGGTGGCATAGCCCACAGGGAGTTACATTGTCAACCTGGGGGTGGCCAGTTCGAATCCCCCAGCAGCTCTGTAGGAGAAAGATTGGCAATCTCCTCCCACGCAAGTTACAGCCTCCTGAAAAACAAACAAACAAACAAACAAACAAACAAAAATAAAACCAACCAAACCTAAAAAACACTAAAGGGTAAGCTAGGAGTCAACTTTGATTCAACAGCAGTGAGATGAGTGAGTTTCCTTGTCCCATTCTTTTTTATCTCATTGGTATTTAATTCTAATCTTGAAAGATAGACGGCCTTGCTTTGTATTTTTCCATCTGAGAACTTTTCAGAGATCCAGGAATGCTTAGTGAACTCTGACAAAGGCTCTCTATAAATGCACTAATTACAGAAAAGCATGAATTGCTGTCCTTTGAGAAACATATGCTGATGCTTGATAAGGTGGAGAATGTCTTATCAAGATCAGGCCAGACTTCTCTCACATACTCCATTGGCTCTTAATGCTGTTAAGCAGACCTCAGGATGCTCTACAACATGACCATTTTAACTGCTACCATTCAGAATAACTTCTTGCTTTAGAGTCACCTCCAAATCGTAGTGACCCCAAGTGTGTGAATGTAGGGCTGGCCTATATAGAGTTTTTCAGTGACTGCTTTCTTAAAAGCCAATTGATGTGACACCTTCGCACGTGCCTTTAGGTTGACTCCAGGAAACTCTAACCCTCCAGTTAGCTATCTAATACACTGTTTGTGTATTGGTGGTTAACTGTTTACTACCCAGGACTTCCACTAATAATAAAAAGAAAAGGCACCACCACCACCTTTGAATCAATTCCACTTAAAGCAACTTTCTACTGTGCTTCTGATGCTGCAAATCTTTAGGGGAGGAGATTGCCCATCTTGTCTCTTGAAGAAAAGCTGGTGGATGCAAATACTTGACCTTTAAGTTAGTTAGCAGTGCAATGCACCACACCGCCAGACTCTAACCCAAAGACTCAACTATACCCATCACTTATTGAGGATCCGCTATATACTAGAAATTTTTGTCTGTATCATTAAACCTGATAACAAATCTTTGATATGGGCACCATTATTACACCAGAGCTCAAAGACAAATTACTCTTAAAGAGGATTATACCAATGGAGCACCTAGTCTAGGGATCTCTGGTGGCCTAATGGCAAGAAGTTGCACTGCAATCCTGAAGGTACGCAGTTCGAGGCCACCAGTTCCGTGGGAGAAGGATGGACAATCTCCTCCCATTTGATAAACTCACCACAGGATCAGCTATGGGTCGATTCTGCCTCCATATATACAATAATAATATTACCTAGTGTATAAACACAGTAATTTATGCATGTCCTTGACAAAATTGGATCTTTTCTGTGCCTGCCAACCCAACATATGAAAAATCTATAAAAATACTATTTTAATTAGTATTTCTCTGAATATTAGTGAAGTTTGGAAGGGGAAGGCCCTCTGGGAGGTAGATTGATTTGGTGACTGGGGCAATCGGGATAAGTGTATTGGAGACAGTGAGATTGGCACAGGACAGAGCAGAGTTTAGAGCTGTTGTACATAGGGTCACTATGAGTCGCAAGCAACTCGACGGCACATAACAACAACAGCAACATTTGTATTTATCCTAAGAATACAACAAATAAACACAGTGCAACTGAGGCTGAGTCCTCAAATTTGGAAACACAAAGGAGGAGGAGCAATTGTAAGCAGGCACTAGTGATTGGAACATGGAGTGTGAGAAGCATGAATGTAGGAAAACTGGACACTATTAAGAAAGAAAAGAAAAATATAAATATTTACACACGGGGTATTGATGAAATGAGATGGTTTGGCATGGGACATTTTGAATCAGAAAATCATATGATCTCTAGGACAGAGATGAAAAGGTGAGGAAATATGAGGTCACTTTCATAGTTAAAAAAGTAATTTCTAGATCCGTCTTGAAATACAATGTTGTGAGTGACAGGATAAAATTCATATGCATACAAGGAAGTCCAGTGAATACCACTATCATTCAAATATATGCACCAAAAACCAGAGCCAAAAAGGAGGAAATAGATAATTTCTACCAACTTTTGCAGTCAGAAATTGATCAAACATGCAAACTGGATGCATTAATAATAATGGGTGACTAAAATGCAAAATTGGGAAACAGGAAAGAAGGAAAACATGGACTGGATGACAGAAATGAGGCTAGAGATAGAATGAGAGATTTTTGTACAATCAATGATTTATTCATTGCAAATATCTTTTATAAGAAACATAAATACAGACTATTTACATGGGTTTCAATTGATGGCATGCACAGGAATCATCCATATTACATCTGTGGAAAGAATCCCTGGAGCAGCTCAGTATCAGCTGTGAAAACCAGACCAGGTTCTGACTGTGGAACAGACTACCAACTACTCATAAGAAAATTCAAAGTAAAATTGAATCAAATCCACAGGAAACAAATCTTGACCTTTAGTCTCTCCCACCTGAATTTCAAAACCATTTCAGGAACAGGTTTGAAGCCTTGGACGCTAATGAACAAAACCCAGATGAGCTATGGGAGGATATCAAGAATATCAGACAGGAAGAATGCTAGAAGTCATTACAATGATCAGGAGGGAAAAAACCCAAACACAAAACACCAGAGATGGATGTCAGAAGAGACTCTGAATATTTCACTAGAGCACTGAGAAGTCAAAGCAAAGGGAAGAAACTAGGATGGTAAGGAGCTGAAGAGAAGATTTCAAAGGGCAGCAGCGAAAGACAAAGCAAAGTATTACAATAAAATGTGCAAAGACTTGGAGTCAGAAAATCAAAAGGGAAAAACTTGCTCGTCATTTCTTAAGCTGAAGGAACTGAAGAATAAATTCAAGCCTCGAGTTGCGATACTTAAGGATGTTATGTTGTTGTTGTTGTGTACCATAGAGTTGGAAGTGACCCATAGCTGACCCTCTGGCGGATTTTCAGAGCCAGTAATTGCTTGGGAGATTGCCCATCTTTCTCCTGTGAAGTTGATGACCTTGAATCACATGTGCCTTTGGGATTGTTACATTAATTTAAATTTGTTAAATTAAATTAAAGTAAATTGTTATGTTAAATGATCCAGGAAGCATTAAAAGAAGATGGAAGGAGTATACAGAGTCACTGTACCAAAAAGAATTGGCTAACACAGAAGAACTTAATGAAACAACATATGATCAAGAGGCAATGGTGATGAGGGAGGACGTTCAAACTGCTCTGAAGGAATTGGCAAAGACTGAGGCCCCTGGAATTGACGGAATACCAACTGACATATTTCAACAAACAGATGCTGCCCTGGATATGCTGAGCAGGTCTGTGCCAAGAAATCTGGAGGACAATTACTTGGCCAACTGACTGGAAGAGATCTATATTTCTATCCCCCCAAAAGGTGATCTGACAGAATGTGGAAATTATCGAACAATATCACTAAAATTACACCCAAGCAAAATTCTTCTGAAGATTATTTAAAAATGGCTGGAATAGTACATTTGCAGAGAACTACTAGAAATACAAACTTGGTTTAGAAGAGTTTGTGGCATTGGAGACATCATCATCAATGTCGAATAGATCTTGGCTGAAAGCAAGGAGTTCCAGAGGAATGTCTATCTGTATACCATTGACTGCAAAGGCATTTGACTGTGTAGGTCACAACAAATTGTGGCTAATCTTGAGAAGAATGGGAATCCCAAAACATTTGATAGTTGTTGTTGTTATTATGTGCCATCGAGTCGCTTGTGACTCATAGTGACCCTATGCACAAGAGCTCTAAATGCTGTTCTATCCTGTGCCAACCTAGCCATCTCAAACGCACTTATTCCCACAGCTCCAGTCACAGAATCGATCCATCTCACCAAAGGTCTTCCTCTCCTTCGCCTCCCCTCCACTCTGCCAAACATGATGTCCCTCTCCAAGGACCAGTCCCTCCTTGCAACATGCCCAAAATATGTCAGACGAAGCTTCAGAATCCTTGACTCCAGGGAACACTCTGGCTTTACCCTCTCTAGGACAAACCTCTTTGTTCTCCTAGCAGTCCATGGTATATTCAACACTCTTCTCCAGCACCACACCTCAAAGGCATCAGTCCTCTTTCTTTTTTTTTTTTTTCTTTCATGTGTAGGGCAATTGTTACCAGGTCGACGACAAGCTTCCCACAGCCTGGTCAAAAGGTGCCCAGATTCTTGTGGGGTGTGTAGTAAACAGAGGAGCCACCCTTCAGGCCCCCTGCTCTGAGCAATCCTCTTTCTATCAACCCTAGTCACTGTCCAACTCTCTGATGCATAGCACATAATTGCGAAGACTATAGCCCTGATCAGGCGCACCTTAGTCTCCAGGCTGACATCGTTGCTCTTCAGTACTCTTGAGAGGTCCCTCACAGCCGACTTTCCCAGTGCAATTCGTCTCCTGATTTCCTGGCTGCTGTTACCAAGAGTGTTGACTGTGGAGCCAAGGAAACTATCTCAAGTTAACTATCTCAATCTCTTCACCATCCATGCTGATGCTGCCAATTGGCCCAGTGGTTAGAATCTTTGTTTTCTTGACATATAGCTTCAGTCCATATAGGAGGCTGTAGTCCTTGATCTTCTTATGCAAAACCTATACTTACACTAGAAAGCAGTTCTCAGAACAGAGCAAGGAAACAGTGCATGGTTCAAAATCAGGAATATGTCCTGTCTCCATATCTTTTCAAACTGTTTGTGGAACAGATCATTTGGGAGGCTGGACTTTATGAGGAGTGTGGCATCAGGATGGGAGGAAGACTCATCAGCAACCTGCATCATGCAGATGATATAATCTTGCTTGCCAAAACTGAGGAGGACTGGAAACGTCTGCTGTGGAGGTCAAGGATTGTAGTCTTCAAAAGGATTGAAGAAGACAAAGATTCTCACCGCTGGGACAATTGACAGCACCATGATGGATGGAGAAGAGATTGAGGTTGGTCACAATTTCAGTTTGCTTGGCTCCACAATCAACACTCTTGGCACAAGCAGTCAGGAAATCAAAGATAAATTGCATTGGGAAAGTCTTCTGTCAGGGAACTCTTCAAAATACTAAAGAGCAATGATGTCATTGTAGAGACTTAGGTGCACCTTATCCAGGCAAAGTCTTTACCATTAATTGCTATGTATCAGAGAGCTGGACAATGCATGAGGATGAAAGAAGAAGAATTGATGCCTTTGAGTCATGGTGCTGGACCACCAGGAGAACAAATAGGTCTGTCTTGGAGAGGGTGTAACTAAGTTTCTTCCTAGAGGCAAGGATTTTGAAGCTCTGTCTCACATACTTGGGCATGTGGCCAGGAGGAACCCAGCCTTGTAGAAGGACATTGTGATCAGAAGGGTGGAGGGACAGTGCAAGAGAGGAGGACCCTGGATGAGATGGATTGACACGGTAACTGGAGTAATGAGGGTAGGTGTGTTGGAGTCAGTGAGACTTGTTCATGACAGGGCAGGGTTCATAGGGTCACTATGAGTTCAAGTAACTTGACAGTATGCAATGACAGTACCGTTTATCCTATGATGGATTTTTCTATTTCTTGCTTGTTTGTAATTTTTGTGTGTTAATAGTTTCTAGGAGTGCTTAGTGTATTCTGGATATTTGTGTTTAGTTTATTTATTTACTTTTATTCATTAACTGATGCACATTTTCCTCCCTGCTCTTTGCTTTGTGTTTTGGAGATTTTTGCTTCTGTAGGTCTTTGTTTTTTTTTTTTAATTTGAGCAAAAGTTACATGGCTCATGCAATTTTATTCAGTCTTTCATTCACGTTTTGTCCCATAACATGAATTTTTATACCCACAATGAAATCACACTTTTCCTCCTTCCCCCCTGTAAATCTGATTTCCATTAATCCTTCTTTACCTTTCTCTGTCTTCCTTTTCTTTAGTGATAGTGTGCTGATCATTCTTTTATGGTCTATGCCTTTCTGTTAAAAACTTCATCTTATTTGTATCCATGACGAACCCCTTGGTACTGGCAATCAGAAGATCAGGTGACATATTGCATCAGGACAGTCTGACGTCAGTTATCTCTTCAAATTATTGAGGAGTAATGATATAAGTTTGAAGACTAAGGTGCACCTGAATAAGACCGTGGTCTTCTTAATCACTTGCTATGTATCTGAGACATCTGAAAGCTGAAAATTAACAAAGATTGTGAAATAAGAATTGAAGCGTTTGAGTTATGGACTGGACTACCAAAAAAGTGCGATCAAGGTATTCCTTAGAGACAAGGGTGGTGAAATTTCCTCTTTGGGCATGTTGTTAGGAGAGGCTATTCCTCAGAAAGGGATGTTTTTCCTGGAAAGATGGGGGGTCAGGGAAAGATAGAAAGATCCTTAACAAGATAGATTGTGTAGCAATGACTTGTCAGAAATGATGAGTATGGCACAGGACAGGACAGGTTTAGATCTACTGTTCATAGGATCTCTTCAATAAATAATGTTGGGAAAACTGGATTTCCAAATTCACAAAAGTAAAATGAGCTCTGTACACACCATACAGGAACAAAGCCAAACACAAAAAAATTCAAAATGGATTAAGGACCCAATGTGCAAACTAAACCACAAAATCCTTAGAAGAAAATACTGAGGCCACACTGTTATATCCAATTTTAACAATGGATTATCCAATATAAAAACACAAACAGCCCATCAACAAACAAATGGATAGAGAAGCTCTGGTATATTCACATAATGGAATACTACGCTGCACTGAAAAACAAGAAACTCATGCAATATTATTCAAAATGGATCACCCTGGAGGACATTATGCTGAGTGAGATATCTCAGTCACAAAAGGACAAATGCTGCATAGTGCCACTGTTGTAGAACGGGACTGACATTGGGGTTGAGGGAAGACAGAGAAGGAGGGGATGAATGATGTATACTGCATTGAAACAGATGAGGGAGAGAACTGTTTAAAAGTGATATATGATTGAGTATTATGGTGATAACAAGAGTCCAGAATGAAGGTTGCATAATGGAGTATACTCGGGGGTTCAGGGGGATTGTATACCAATGAAAGAATTTTTCTTTTACTTTTCAAAGAGAAGGGCAAACTGGGGTGGGGGGAGAGGGAGGCAGGGAGAAAAATGCAACAATGAATGAATGGAAATCCAAAATCTCTGTAAATGTTCATTAAAATTAATAATATTTTTTAAAAAATCACAAAACCAGAAAAAGACGAGGCTAAAAGAAACTATTTTGTACTAAGTACTTTGGAGAGGTACTGCAGACTTTCCCATTAAAATATGTCTCCTGATCTCCTGACTACTGGTACCAAGGATATTATTTGTAGATCCCAGTAAGAAGAAATTGTCGACAATTTCAGTATTTCCGCCATCTATCATAATGTTGCTTATTGGTCAAGAGGGCAGGATTTTTGTCTTCTTGATGTCAAGATGTGATCCATATTGAAGGTCTTTGATCTTCTGCAGCAAGCATTTCAAGCCCTCCTTATTTTCAGCAAGCAAGGTTGTATTATCTGCATAATACAGGTTGTTGATGACTCACTCCTCTTCTAATCCTGATGCCACATTCTTTTTCAGAGATCAGCTTCTTGAACGATTTGCTCAGTATAAAAATTAAATAGGTATGGTGAAAGAATTCACTCCTGAAGCACTTCTTTCTTGATTTTAAACTGTACAATGTCTCCCTATTCTGTTCAGACAACAGCTTCTTGGTGTAGGTGTAGGTTTTGTACGAGCATAATGAAATGTTCTGGGATTCCCATTTTTCTCAATGTTATCCATAGTTTATTATGAGCTACATAGTCAAATGCCTTTGCATAGTCAGCAAAACACAAATATAGTCAATAAAACACACATGGTCTTTCTTCTGGTCTTCCCTTATTTTTACTAATATCCATTGAACAGCCTATTGTAAATCCAGCCTGAACTTCTGGCAGTTCTCTGTACTGAATATTCAATGTATTGTTCTAGCCTTCTTGGATGATCTTCAGCAATATTTTTGGTCTGTGACATTAATGATATTGTTCATGAATTTCCACATTCTGTTGGATCACCTCTTTTGGAAACTGATGCAAGTATGGATCTAGTCTAGTTAGTTGTCTAGGTTGCTGCCTTCCAAATTTCCTGGCACAGATTGGTGAGCACAGCCAGGACTGTATCTGTTAGTTAAAACATGTCTATTGATAGACCATTGATTCCTGGGGCCTTATTTTTTGCCAGTACCTTCAGCACAGCTTCATTACCATTGGTTCTTGTTCCATATGGTATCATATGGTAGTACTTCCTGAATTTTTCCAGTGTGGATTATTTCTTTTCAGTACAGTGAGTGTATAATGCATTCCATCTTCTTTTGATGCTTCCTAAATCATACAAGATTTTTTCCCCCCACAGACTGGCTCAGTATTGCAACTTGCAGTAGGAATTTGTTTCTCAGTTATTTCAATTTGAGAAATTCTGAGCTAGTTGTTTCCTTTATATTCCCTGACCGCAGCTCTTTGCACAATCCATTGTAACACTTTGCTTTGTCTTCTTGAGCTGCCTTTTGAAATCTTCTGTTCATCTTTCTTTTTTCCTCATATTCGTTTTTTTAATTGATTTGCTTACAAAGCTTGTATACATTATTTTACACTAGTCTTCAGCCACATCGTGTTTCATACAATCAGCCTCATGCATTATGTTTTATAAAATTACCCTGTCTTTTCACCTGGATCCTCCCCATTTCCTTCCCCTCCTCCCTAAACCCACCCAACTGAGAAACCCTGTGGTTTTGCCCTTGCCCATCCTCAGCCCTCTGCTCCCACCCCTTCCCTCCTTGAGTTCCCACACATATTTTAATAATTATCCTTCTCTTTTTACAATAATGGTCATATCCAGTATTTGTCTTTATGAGATTGAGTTAGTTCACTCAGAATAATGCTCTCCAGTCTTTTCCAAGTTATGCAGTATTTTTTAAATCGTTACTCTTACTTGCTGCATAGAATGTACCACAATTTCTCAATTAGTTCAGTTATGGTTGGACATTTTGGGCTGTTTCCATGTACTTGCAATGGTAAATAACACTGTTACGAATACTGGTGTACAAATCTCTGTGTCTCAGTTCTAATTTCCTTGGGATATATTCCTAAGTAGGGTCATATGGAGTTTCTTTGTTCAACTTTTTGAGGAAACGTCAAACTGTCTTACAGAGTAGTTGTACCATTTTATAATCACACCAACAGTGTATGAGAGTTCCCACCTCTCCACATCCTCTCCTGTTCATCACTGTTACTTCTCCATTTCTTCCTTTTGTTTTGAATTCTTGATGTTTTAGTGCAATTTTCAGAGACTATTTTGACATTTAGTTTAGTCTTTTCTTTCTTCTCTGCTTATTTACTCTCTTTATGGAGGATATTCTTGATGTCATTCCACGAACTTGTCTGATCTTCTATTTATCACTAGTCTTCAAGAATAGTCCTTGAAAGAGACCCACAGCTAAAAGGATGCACCATTCTATTCCTGGAAATCCCTTCTTGGTGGTTCTAAGGCATCCCATCTCAGTTTGTATTCTCCCCTTTTATCACCAGTGATATAGCACATTTCTAGACTATACCCCAAGGAAACGCTCTATTAAAAAAAACAACAACAAAAAAACCAAAACCAAGCCTCTCTTTATATCCATCAGGGCTAAGATAGAATTAGGGGGTGTTGTATTAATCCTTAACTCTTTTACAACTATCAGATTATCAGATCATGAGGAATAATTACATAGTTTCCACATCATATCATTATGTGCATGTATTTTCAGCATACAGAATGGAATTCATGACAATAGATGTGTATGTGGGGGGGTTGACTCTCAGTTCTAGTCCATAGATCTACATGTCTTTAAAAAAATATCTTGCCTCTGAAAGCACTGTTGTTGTTGTTATATGCTATCAAGTCACCTTCAACTCAGAGCAACTCTATGTATAATAGCTCTGAACTCTGCTTTATCTGAGCCAGTCTCACTGACTGACACACCTCTCCCCATTGCCCCAGTTACTGTGCCAATCAATCTCATCCTGGGTCTTCCTCTCCTGAGCTGTCCCTCCACTCTTCCAAGCATGATGTCTTTCTCTAAGGCCTGGTTCCTCCTGACATGCCCAATGTATGTGAGATGGAGCTTCAAAATCCTTGTCTCCAAAGCAAAACTTGGTTTCACCCTCTATAAGACATATCTGTTTGTATAAAGGTGCAGGAATTCATGGAATGCCAATTGATATATTTCAACACACAGTTGTAGCTAAGGTTCTTGGAAGACAGCTACCTGGTGAACTGACTGGAAGATATCTATTATTTGTTCTCATTCCTCTCCTCCTTCCCAAAAATGATGCAACAGAATGTGGAAATTATCAAACAATATCATTAATATCACACACAAATAAAACCTTGATGAAGATTGTTTAAAAATGACTAGAACAGTACATCAACAAAGGACTGGCAGAAATTCAGGCTGGATTCAGAAAAGGTGGTAAAACGAGAACTATCATTGCTGGTGTCAGACCTTGGCTGAAAGCAGAGAATACAAGAAAGATGGTTATCTGGTGTGTTTTTTTTTAATTGATTATGCAAAAGTATTTGACTATGTGTATCATAACAAATTATGATTAACACTGAGAAGAATAAGCATTCCAGAACACTTAATTGTGCTTATGCAAAATCTAGACCTAGGCCAATAAACTTTCACAAATAGAACAAGTAAACACTGTATAGTTTAAAATCAAGAAAAGTATATGTCAGGTCTTTTTCCTTTCTCCATACTTATTCATTATGTATGCTGTCACTTCATTGAAGAAGCTAAACTCTAGGATGAAGAATGTGACATCAGGATAGGAGGAATTCTCATCAATAAGACACTTTATTCTGATGATATAACCTTGCTTGTGGAATGGAAGGAGGGCTTGAATCTTCTACTTGCTGCAGAAGAAAAAAAAATAGGACCTTCAATATGGATTGCATATCAACTTTAAGAAAACAAAAATTCTCACCACTTGACCAATAGGCAACATCATGATACATGAAAAAAGATTGAAGTTGTCAACAATTTCATTTCACTTGGATCCACAATCAACCTCCATGATACTAGCAGTCAAGAAATCAAAAGGCATGTTTCACTGAGGGAATTGGCTGTCAAAGATGTCTCTAAAGTGCTAAAGATCAAGGACATCAGTTTAAAGACCAAGGTGCACCCGATCCAAGCCATGGTCTTTTTGAGTACTACTCCCTATGTTTCTGAAAGTTGGACAATGAACAAAGATGATAGAAGAAAAATTGGTGCCTTTGAGTTGTGGTGTTGGAAAAAAATTTTAAATATCCCATAAAATGCCAGAATACTACAAGTCTGTCTTGGAGAAAGTGCAACCAGAGTGCTCCTTAGAGGCAAAGGTGAGGAAACGTCCTCTCATATATTTGGAGCATGTTGTCAAGAGGGACCAGTCATAGGCGAGGTCATCACACTGGGGAAGGTGGAGAGCTCGAGAAAGAGGAAGAGCCCCCCAACAAGATGGACTGACATAGTGATTGTAACTGGGTATCTTGGAGATTGTAAGGATGGTGCAGGATAGGGTAAGGTTCAGATCTGTCCTTCATAGGGTCACCATGAGTCATAGGCCACTTGACACCTAAGCATAATTCACTTGTGAGGAGACTGTCCATCTTTCTCCCTGAGCGTGGCTGGTGCGTTCAACTGTCCGTAGAGGAATGGTCTTTCAGATCCCAGCACAGCTCTACACAGATCATTCAACATAAAAAGAACACAGAATCCTCACAATTGGACCTATTGGAACATCCCAAGAACTGGAGAAAAGATTAAAGTTGTCAAATATTTCATTTTACTATATGTAATTAACATCTGTGAAAGCCAAGTCAAAAGGCATCGCTATGGAGTCAACAGGGGCTCCCAGTTGACCCTTCGGTGGGTTTCTGGAGCAGCACATTGCACTGGAGGAGACTGCCCATGTTTCTCCATTGGAGAAGCTGGTTGATGTACACTGTCTGAGAGGCATGGTGTTTGGGTTAGCGGCACAACTCTCAAAGGACTACACCATCAGAGCCATGGAAGTGACAGTCAAGAAATCCAATGCATTGGACAATTCTGCCACAAGAGGCCTCATTAAAGAGGTAGAAATCAAAGAGTTTGTGCTGCAATACTGAAGGTGCATGGTTTGAATCCACCAGATACTCCACTCCTGGAGAAGCAGGGACAATGTCTTCCTGTGCCAGTTGGATCCGATTCGACGGTACTCACAAGGGGAAGAGGGGAAGAAAACAAAGATGCTACTTTGAAGACTAAGGTGCATCAGACTCAAACCACAGTATTTTCAACCACCTGATATGTATGCAGAAGTTGGACAGTAAGGAAGGAAAATGGAAGAAAAATTTATTCATGTGAATGAGTGTGTTGGCAAAGAATATTAAGATATCGTTCACTGCCAGAAAACAGACAAACCTGTCTTGGAAGAAGTATGCCCAGAATACTCCTTAGAAGAGAGGATGGCAAAGGGTCATCTTGCATAGTTTGGATACATTGTCAGAAGGAGTCCCTGGAGAAGAACATAATGCTTGGTAAAGAAAGTCAGCAGAAAGAAGAGGAAGACCTGGAGTGGGATGGATTGACACAGTGACTGCAACAATGGCCTTACGCATAGCAGCGATTGTGAGGGTAGCACAGGAGCAAGCAATGTTTGTTGTGTTGTACATGAAGTCACTATGATTCCTAATGGACCTGACAGCATCCAGCAATGACAATATGGAAAGAACAATCAAGGGGTAGGAAATGAGTTAGGGAGAGAGTTCAGAGAAAGGAGATAAGACTACTAAAGACACAATCTTGGGGATGCAAAATAAGTTGAGAAGGACAAGAAAGAGCCTGGGAATATGAATTGTTAGAAGCTCATGAAATATTTCAAAAGGACACAGCGCACAGCATAGTCAAACGCTGCTGTTAAGGTGCCAACAGGAGAGCAAAACAATGTTGACTTTGCCGAATGTAGGTCATCGGTAACCTTGATGAAACAGTGAGGAGAGAGCCCAGCTGGAATTCCTGGAGAAAGAGAGAAAGAGGCAAAGAGGGTCAGTAAAAGTAGGAGAATCCACAGTGAGGCTTGTTAGAAAATAGAGACATGAGATAAGAATTGAAAGAGGACACAGCTCAGAGGGGTTTTGTTCTGGTTTTTAGTGATGAATGGCATTGACATGTTTATATGTCAGGAATGATCCAGGAGTGATTACAAAAGAGAAGAGATTGCAGAAGCAGGGCCTTTGTGTATGTAAAAGGGGATGTGATCCAGAGAACAGGTGGAAGGCTTGCCTGGCCAAAAAAAAAAAAAAGACAGACAACCTTACAACCTTTTCTGGCTTTATATATTTTCTCTTGGAAATCACTGAGCAAAGAAAGACATCATTGATATGGGGGTGGGGAGAGGCTGGTAAAGTTTTTTTAGAGATAAAATGTGAACTCAAAAAAAATAGGGGAAAACCCCAAATTTACTAGGAAAGTAAATTAGAATCTTTTGTCAATATTGCAAATATATTTGGAAGTTATGGTTACAAACGGAAAGATTTGATGGTGGTATTAAATCCTTGTGAACGGATTTTAGCTCTTTCCCCTCAGGGATTTCTAGGCTGTAAGCTTTATGTGAGGGAGCTCCGGGCAGGGCATCGGGCAGGGCATCTTCGCATCTTCGGGAGTTGCAACTCACCAGCATCCAGCATCTCTGTAGAAGTGAGACGCCTCCTGTTGAGATTCACAGCCTCATAAGCCCCATGGAGGGTTTCTATGAGTCAGAACTGACTCTGGCAGCCGAGCTTGAGTTTTGAATCTTTCGGGGAGAAGACTGCTCATCTTTTTTTTTTTTTCCTAATGAAGCCACTGTGGAATTCAAACACTGACTTTTTTGGTTAACCATTGTGCCACGAGGCCCCATCTGGATGATGGGTGGTTTTCTCCTACAGTATTCACTTCCACAGGCAGGTGCAGACAGAAGATGATTGAGGGTAACCAGACATAATAGACTTTTAACATCGCTATTGGATGCTGAAAATCAGATTTTTTTTTTTTACATATTGAAACCATTTAAAGTTATTTAGAATCTTACTCTCAATATTAAATGTCTTAGTGAAGGATATAATACAGAAGCTGAAACAGCCAGATACTCACTTTCCCATTCAGCTCTGCAGCTAAGACTGGGCACAAGACCCAAGTGCACTCAAGTAAGTGCAGTGTTTTGAATTTTGAACAGAAAGCTAAGGAATCAACAGAGGAGGCCAAGAATCTTCACTAACAGTGGTGGAGATGCTAGTAGCAGCTTCTTGTTTCTGGTGGCAACAGTACAAGTTGTGGCAGCCAGTTCCAAGTGTCTCCAGCTGTATCAGTCCCCAGAAACATCTACTTCTCTGGGAGGGTAACAGAGGTATTGTCAGCAAACCAGTTAATTTTGGCTAGAATTCTCACTGAATAAGGTGGATGAAAGTTATACAAGTGTTCAGGTCTTTCGTTCACAGGGTTGCAGTGAGTTGCCTATGACTCAACGGCATTTAACAACAGCAACAACAACAAAGCGGCCTAGTGGTAAGAAGCTGCTTTACAATCCCAAAAGCATGTGGTTTGAGGCCACCAGCTGCTCCGTGGGAAAAAGATGAGCAATCTCTTCCTGCATGATTAACCGCTGGAGGGTCAGCTATGGATTAACTGCATGAATATCCGCTGGAGGGTCAGCTATGGATTGGTTCCTACACAACCTTACATGACAATCACCATCACTTTAAATCTGTTTCTCTGATGTTCCCAGCAATTCTTCCAGCCAGCTACTATCTGGGCAAAATAAATTGGTGCATTGGTTATCATGAAATCATCAGTCCACTTTCAGATTAAGTAAGCAAATTCAACTTCTCTACCTTAAGAAAAGCATATTTTGTGGTCTAAAAGAGTAAATAAATTTGTCATGATAGATACACTTTTACAAGTTTTTTTAGTTATTCCAAGCCTTGTGGTTAAAGGCTACATTCCTATGAGATTAAGTAGAAACAAAACCCTTTTGTACTTTTACAGATGAATATCTCACAGTATCTCTTTAGTACCTGCTCCTTGAATACCAACAAACACATTGAGAGGAACTATCATTATGGTGACAAGGAAGAGAACATGTATAATTTAATCATAAATTCAATCTTTGGTGACATCTGGCTAGTTTCCAACAGTGCTAACATTCTCTTCCTTCTCTTGCTTAGGGAGTAATAACCAGCTCAGCACGATTGAATTCTCAAGTTGTCCTGACAAAAATCTACTTCCTCCCCAAATTTTCATTAATAACATTATGACCAGTGGTTTCTTTTTACTTTAACCAAGACTGGACTAAAGTTCTGATTATTACAATTTTGAGTCTATATATAGTATAATATTTTTACTTCTTGGGTTTGGTTTTGTTTAGTTCTCTTTTTGTTCCCTTGGTCTCTTTACATTGGCTAAGACCTTCAGGTCGTTTTAAATAGTACAGATTAGACAACTGGCTAGTCTTTCAATCATGCAATGGGGCTGTTTCTTCAGTAAACAATGTTG
Source organism: Elephantulus edwardii (assembly GCF_000299155.1). Lineage (NCBI taxonomy): Eukaryota > Metazoa > Chordata > Mammalia > Macroscelidea > Macroscelididae > Elephantulus > Elephantulus edwardii. The sequence goes on from NW_006400017.1 coordinate 3,405,859, forward strand.
ATGACTTTCCCAGCCTCGTTATAACTGTGGGTTTTGGGAGTGAGCTAAGTGAATAGACTATGCTGTGTGTATATCAATCCAATCTCATTTTTTATTTATTTTAGCTCATTAGTCCTCCTTTGCCTTCAATAATCCAACTTTTTGCCTCTCATATGTACTCTTGTGGGGTTATTATGTGTGTGTTACTATTTTTTTTATTTTTTTATTTTATTATTTTTGTGTGAGTGTACCGTCAAATCAGATCTGACTGGTACAGGAGGAGATTGTCCCTCCTTCCGCGGCGGAGCATCTGGTGTACTATTTTTTTTAAATCTTTATTTTGCAATAAAGGAATGAGAGACTCTAAGAATTTGTGTCTGAAGTCACACACTGATTGCTGATTGGTAGCACAGTCTGCAGAGAGCTGCTCTGTTAACCTAAAGGTCAAGCAGTCTTCTCCCATGATTTACAGCTTCCCAAACAAACCCCAAATGTTCAACTGTGGGCCGGTTATGACTGAACAGTAGTGAGTGAATGAGTGAGTCTATACTTAGATTTTTGCAACAAGTTCCAAAACTTTCCATAGCTCTTGGTTTGTGTGAATTTAACTGTTTTAAGTTTCTAAAACACAGTGATATTTTTTTTTGTTCACATAATAGAAATAATTTAGCTCATTGAGAATCCTTTTCAATTACCTCCAATGATTAAATGAATGAGAAAAAGTTTGAAAATTAAAGGAAATGACCCTCACTGAATCTCTAGCAGAAAAGTTGGAAGTTTGAGTCTACTCAGAGACACCTTGGAAGCAAGGTCCCATGATCTACTGTTGAAAAAAAATCAGCTCTTGAAAACCCTACGGTAAAAACAGAAAATAAATTAGATAGCTGTGACTCCATCAAAACGAAATATTTCCACTTATCAAAGAGTGGAAAGAGAATTAGAATGGGGGGGAGAGGGGAGGGGTTTGTGCGGGGAGAAGGGTGCAACAATGAATGAATGGAATCCCAAAATCTCTGTAGATGTTCATTGAAATGAAAAATAAACAACCTAAATTTTTAAAAAAAAAAGAGAATTAGAGACTAGGAAAAATTTCTAGGAGTAATATATATGGAAAAGGTCTTCTGAAATATATAAAAAATGTCATTAACAAAACTTTGACAACCAGCAGACAATCTAATTGAAAAACGGACAAAGGATGTGTATAGACCCTTCACCAGAGGACATTCAAGCAGCCAGCAAACATGTGAAAAGATGTTAATGATCAGTAGTAATTAGAAAGATGAAAATTGAAACTATAATGATATATGGTCTCACTGCTATAAAAATGGTACGATTCAAAACCAATGGCAACTCCAAATGCTGTCAAGAACATGAGGAGACTGGAATCCTTATCTACGGCTTGTGGGATTTAAAAATGACACAACCACTGTGGAAAACATATTTCCTCTTAAAAAGTAAGAAACAAAAATAAATGTGTCCAGAACCATCACTCCTCTATTTGTTTGTGGTGTTGTGGTGGCTTGTGTGTAATAGTGATTCCGGAAACTATGCCACTGGTGTTTCAAATACTAGCAGGGTGTAGTTTTCAAGGACGTTTCCAAACTAAGTCTAAGAAGTCGGATTGGATGTCACTTCTGAAATAATACACTCTCAAAAACCCCAAGAATAGCCATGAAACATTAGTACAGTGCCTTGATACAGTGCCTAAAGAGGACACCTCAAGTTGGAAGACTCAAAATATGAGTCAGGAAGGGTTTCTCCCTCAAAGTAAAGTCTATCTTAATGACTAGGAGAAAGAAAAGTTTTCACCTAATGAAGAACTTTCTTTCATATTGGTTGATGTAGCAAGACTCAAATGAAGAATTTAAACATTTGTTGGTGAAGCAAGACTCAAAATGAAAACAGTTGCAAGTATCCATTGGTAACTGGAATGTAGGGAGCATGAATCTAGGGAAACTGAAGTTTAAAAAAAAAGGAAATGCATAAAGATTGAAATCCTAAGCATTAATGAACTGAAAAGGACTAATATCAGCCATTCTGAATCCGGCAATCATCTCCTCTACCATGCTGTGAATGACAAGTTGAAGAGGACTGGTGTCACATTCATCTTCAAAAAGGACATGCCAAAGTCTGTCTTGAAATACAATGCTGTCCAGATATTATCCATGTGGATACAATGAAGACCTCTTACACAACTATTATTCAAATAATGCATACATCCACAATCAAAGCCAAATATAATGAGATTGAGGATTTCTGTGTACTTTTGCAACTTGAAACTGCAAATCCTAACATAATAATAATGAGTGTCTGGAAAGCAAAAGTTGGAAACAAAGAAGGACCAATAGCCAGAAAATATGACCTTGGTGACAGAAATGTGGCCAGAGTTATGATATAATTTTATGTACTGAATGATTTCTTCATGGCAAATAGCATTTTTAAGTTCTTTATTGTGATTTTTAAAACGTTTACAGAAAGTTTGGGTTTTTATTCATTTATTGTTGCACATTTTCTTCCATTCTTCTTCCACCCTCCTCATCCACTTTGTAAAGCATCTCTTGCTCCAGTTTATCATACATACAATGTCTAATCATACATTCCTTTCAGAAGATTCTTTCCTTCATCTGTTCCAGTGCGTTATTTATCCAGTCTTTTCCCGTTCTTTCCACCTCCCATCCCATTTCAGTCCTATTTGGTAACAGCAGTGTTACGTTGTATTTCTTCTATGACTGCAAGAGTTCACTCAGCATAATGTCTTCCAGGCTTCCTCATGTTTTACATGTTCAGTGTTTTCCAAGTTCATTGCTTTTCAGTGCTGCATGCCATACCACTTTATTTTAAAGCCCAACATAAATGGCAACTATCCACCTGGAATTCATTTGCTGGAATATACAGGAATCAGATTGACTAATTTTGTGGGAAGAGACTCAACATCTGTATCTGCAGAAAAGCTCAATACCAGCAGTCAAAACAAGACCAGGGGCTGACTAAGGAACAGACAAGAAATTGCTCATATGTAAGTTCGAATTGAGGCTGAAGAAAATGAGAACAAGTCCATGAAAGTCAAAATACGAACTTGAGTTTATTTCCCCTGAGTTAAAAATACATTTCAAGAATAGACTTGATAGGGAGCTCTGGTGGCCTAGTGGCAAGAAGCAATACCGCAATCCCAAAGGTACGCGGTTCAAATCTACCAGATGGAGAAGGAGGGTCAATCTCCTCCTGTACCAGTCAGATCCAATTTGATAGTACACACAAAATAATAATAATAATAAAACTTAAAAAAATTAAAAAAGAATATTCTTGATGCATGCAACATTAATGACCAGATAAGTTTTAGGATGACATCAGAATGAAAAAAGCAAAAGGTCATTAAAAAGACAGAAAATAAAGACCAATATGGAGGTCAGAAGAGATTCTGCCCATAGAGGAGCTAAAGCAAAAGAAAGAAATTATGAAATAAGAGAGTCGAGCAGATTTACACAGGTAATTGGAGAAGACAAAACAAAATATTATTTTAAAAATGTGCAAAGACCTTGAGTTAGAAAACCAAGAGGAACATGTTTGTCACTTTGTTAAGCAGAGAGAACTGAAGAAAGAAAAATTCAAGCCTTGTGAAAACCAACATATAAGAACTTTGTAAATAAACCAGCATAAAAAGAAAAATTCAAGCCTTGAGTTGCAATACTGAAGGATTCTCTGGTCCAAGTAATTAGGCAAAACAATCTATGGTCACTAATCAGGCAGTGTCAGAGAAAACGGGAAGAAAACAGTGACTGTACCAGAAAGAATAGCTTGATGCTGGGCCATTTCAGAAAGTAGCACATGATCAAGAATCAGCGATACTGAAGCACCAGTATGTGACTCTCTAGAAGGTTTCCAAGGCTGCAAAATGCATTGGAATTTACAGGAGGAGATAGTATAGTTCTCTTCCTCTGAGCTGCTGGTGGATTTAGACTGCCAGAGAGACTCAGTCTTTGGATTCACAACACAGCTCCCTATGAACCACCCACCAGAGTTCCCTTGCAAAATGGCATAGTGCTTCCTTGAAGAGCTAGAAATAGAATTAGCACATGATCATTTCACTCCCAGATATGTATCTTAGAGAAATAAGAGTTGTGATGCAAACAGACATGTGTACCCCCACATTTAATACCATATTATTCATAATTGTTGTTGTTAGGTTCCGTCGAGTCATAGATGACTCAGCAATCCTATTAACCAAAGACCTGAACACTTGCATAAGTTTCATCATTTCTCCACATTCATAGAGTTTCTAGAGGCAAGCTATTTCAGAAGCAGATGCCACTCCTGCTTCCAAGCTTGTTTTAATTGGGGAGCTCCACTAAATACTGTCAACCATGGGCAACCATTATCATATTTGACACATCAGTGCCACAGTGTTCAGCTTCACAGCAACCACAACTTATCTCTGTACAGTAAGTGGACAGACCAGTGCTATACAACCTAGAAGAATGTTTGCCCAAAAACAATTAAAACAAGGCCTGAGGGCCACAGATTAAAACCACCCACCTTTGTCTTGGTAGCATAACTTCCTATTGACTTGGCCAACATAGCTCTCTGTAAATAATATTCAATAGAATATTATCCATAATAGTAGTAAACAAATGGAACCAATCTAAGTGTATGCCAATGGATGAATGGATAAACAAATTTTTGGTACATACATACAGTTGGATATTACACAGCAATAAAGAACAGTGATAAATTTGCAAAATTTCTCAAAACATGAATGAATCTGAAGGACATATGACTGAGTGAAACAAGTTAACCACCATAAGTCAAATCTCATGGAATCACTATTATAAAACCCTCAAGAACAGGGTTACATACAGAAAGAAACATTCTTTGATGATTATCGTGGAGCAAGATTATCAGGGGGCAAGATGAGGGAGAATCACTAGCTAGATAGGAGGCACATGTTAATTGTGTTGAAGGGGAAGGCAATATATGATATAGAGAAAGTTAGCACAACATAATAAGGCAAAGGAAGACACTGAGAAGTAGCATGATGAGCTGCTTACCCCAAAGGTTGGCTGTTGGAATCTGCCAGCTATTCCATGAGAATGATGGGTAGTCTCCTCTCATAAAGATCTCTAGCCTTGAAAACTCAGTGAACACTTGCTGTGAGTCAGAACTGACCTGATGAAGTCTGTGGTACTTAAAATAACATACATGACTGTAAGTAGGTATGAATGTTAAATAGATGGAAAGGTAGCATCAGATGTGAGTGAAGAGCACCAAGTTAGTAATTAATACCACTAAGAAGTGCACAAGAGAAAAGGACTTTTTTTGTAAAGGATATGTTGTTATTATGTGCTCTGGAGTCAACCGCGACTTATATAGAGACCCTGTGAACAACAGATCTGAACCTTGCCTTCTTCTGTGCGATCCTCATGATCTTGGACATGCTCCAGCTCACCATTACAGACATATGGAAATCCATCTTTTTGAGAGCCTGACTCTCTTTCTCAGACCCTCCACCTTGCCCAGTAGAATGACTTTCCCCTCTCCTGGTAACAGGTTCAAAGTATGTGAGACAATGTTTCACCATCCTTTCCTCTAAAGGGCGCATTTGTTGCACTTCCTCCAAGACAGACATGTTTTTTCTTTTAGTAATCCGTGGGAACCACAGCACTTTTCTCCAACATCACAAAGGCATTGATTCTTCTGTCATCCTTATTCATTGTCCAACTTTCAGCTGCATCATAGTAATCAATTGGAAACACCATGACTTGGATCAGGATAGGACAAACAAAATTTTGTTGCTACACTAACCAAAAATTATATGTATCTTTACACATATATGTAATATGTATCTATCTCTATCTCTATCTCTATCTCTATCTATATCATCTAGATGGATTAGTCTGTAGACATATATATTGTTGTTGTGTACCACTGAGTCAGAACGAACCCATAGTTGACACTCCAGTGGGTTTTCAGAGGCAGTTAATTCTATGGGAGGAGATTGCCTATTTGTGTCTGGCGAAGCAGCTGGTGGATTTGAACCATTTACCTTCAGGATTGCAGCACAGCTTCTTGCCACTATACACACACACACACACACCCCTCCCTATGTACCTATAATATGTATAGTTACATATATAGTTATCATATATATGTTGTTGTTGTTAAGTGCCGTAGAGTCGCAGGCGACTTATAGCAACCCTATGAAGGAGAGTCCTCGACACTTGGGTGCCTTTCATCCTCTCTCTAGGTCATAGGGTTTCCGGAGGCAAGCTGTTATGGACGTGGATGCCACTCCTCCTTCCAAGATTACACACACACACACACACACACACACACACACACATATATAGTTATAGTTTAGTTATAGTTTAGTTATAGTTACCATATATATATATATATAGTTACCACATATATAGTTACCACATATATAGTTACCATATATATATTTACCATATATATATGGTTACCATATATAGATATATGTTACCACATATATAGTTACCATATATGTATATAATTACCATATATATAGTTACCATATATATAGTTACATATATATAGTTTATATATAGTTATCATATATATATATATATAATTGTCATATAGAGAGAGTTATCATACAGAGAGAGTTAACATATAGAGAGAGTTATCATCTAGAGAGAGTTATCATATATATATACACATATACATATATATATTTCTATTGTGTTGCCTGCCACGTATAGTAACCATATGTACCACAGCCCTAAACCCTCCTCTATCCTGTGCCAATCTTATTGTCTCCAACACACCTACTCCCATCACCCCAGTCAATGAATCAATCCATCTCAGAAAGGGTCTTCCTTTCTTGTGCTTTCCCTCCACCCTCTCCATGATGCCCCTCTCCAAGGACTGGTCTTGCCTTGCAGAATGTCCAAAGTATGTCAGATGAAGCATCAGAATCCTTGCCTCCAAGAAACAGCCTGGTTTCATCCTCTCTAGGATGAACCTGTTTGTTCTCTTAGGAGTCTATAGTATATTCAGTACTCTTCTCCAGCACCACAGCTCAAAGGCATCAATTTTCCTCCTATCATCCCTAGTCATTGTCCAGCTCTCTGATGAATAGCAAGTGTTTGTGAAGACCATGGTCTGTATCAGGAGCACCTTTGTCTCCAGACTGACATCATTGCTCTTCAGTACTTTGGAGAGCTCTCTGACAGCAGACTTTGCTAATGCAATTCGTCTTTTAATTTCTTTGCTGCCAGTACCAAGAGTGTTGATAGTGGAACAAAGCAAACTAAAGCTTTTAACAATCTCAATCTCTTCACTATCTATCATAACGCTGCCCATATGTGTATGTGTGCGTGTGTGCATGATTATATATATATATATATATATATATATATATATACCTCCAGAAAGCCACATCGGGGATATAGTTAGGGATACTTGCTGTTGTTAGGTGTCACTGAGTTGAACACAAACCATAACAACCTTATGAACAACATGTCTGAACCTTGTCCTATCCTGTGCCATCCTCACATTTCCTGACACATTAGAGCCAACTGTGGCAGTCACTGTGGCAGTCCAACTCGTTGAGGGTTTTCCCATCTTTTGCTGATTCTTTGCCTTTCCAAGCATTATGTCCCTCTCTGAGGAATATCCTTTCCTAGCAACATGCCCTATGTAAGTATGTAGGCAAAGCTTCATCATCTTTGCCTCCAAAGAGCACTTTGACTACAGTTTCTCCAAAACATATTTGTTTGTTAGTTTTTTGGGTTTGTTTGTTTGGTTTTTTTTTGCCATCCATGGGATGTTCAGTAATTTTCTCCAGCACCACAGCTCAAAAGCATCAATTCTTCTTCGGCCACCCTTATTCGTTGTCCAGCTCTCAGATGCACAGCAAATAATTGCAAAGACCATAGCCTGGATCAGATGCACTTTAGTCCTCAACCTGATGTCATTACTCCTAAATAGTTTGAAGATGTCTCAAACTGCAGACTTTCCCAGGGCAACGCATCTCTTGATCTCCTGACTGCTGGTACCAAGGATGTTGTGATTGTGAATAGTTGTTAGACACAATCAGATTATCTAGCAAAACTTTTTTTCTAGTTTTGAAAACATAGGACCATAGTTTTACTGCACAACTCAATTAATTGGCACAAAGTAATTAATAAAATGTATGTTCTCCAGCCCTATGGTGAGTGGTGTCTAGAGTCTTAAAAGCTCATGGCCATAAGGGATAATTTCCATTTATCCTTTGGGTGAGTGACCATCATCCATTGATTTTTACTTGTCCAGAGCAAACAAGAGAGACTTTGAGAAGAAATGCTAAGAAATGAAAGTAGAACCACTGCCTCATCTACTCTGAAACCAGAACTAGATGGTACTTGGCTACCCCTGTCAACTCTGCATCAGGCCCTGAATAGGAAAAAAATGTTCAAGAATACAAAATTTTCTCTTTTTTTTTTTCTAAGAATACAAATTCTTTTAAAAGTTCAGCTTCACTGTAGGACTTCCTGAGAATGTTGCCCTGAGATATCCTTTAAACTTACCCAAATAACAAATTTACTTAAAATCAACTGTACACGATCAAAAGGGCAACATTTATCACTGGGTAAAGTTCAGAAATCAGGAAGGTATAGGAAAGAAGGACAAAGATGGAAAACACAGGAAGTGGAAAGAGTGCTGTTACAATACAGAACTTGAATCCATATCACAAAACATGTTGTATATGAATTGTGGAATGCAAAACCAATTGCTCTGTAAACTTTCATGTAAATCACAGTAAAATAGAACAAAATCCTAGAAAGTCACAGATTTGCTCATAAAACAAGAAATTTACTTATGAGTAATGAGCTCACTTTTAAAAAAACAACACATTTATATTAGATGAAATGGTCCAATGTTACTCTGAGGCAAGGATGAGAGAAGGCGAGGGAGTTAGAAAGCTAGAGGACTGGAAATGGTAAGATCAGAACAGATGGATAAGAATGGCGACACATCATGAAAAGTATAGACAATATCACCAAATTCTTTGTGGAGAAAATGTAAAATGAGAATATTAATGTTTGTGTAAACTCTTAACTTAGCCAAACCCACTGCTGTCAGGTTGATTCTTGCTCCTCAGGGACCCAACAGACAGAATAGAACTGACCCATAGAGTACCCAAGGCTGTAAATTTTTACAAAAGTAGACTGCCACCTCTTGCTACTATGGAGCAGCCAATGGCTTCAACTGTTGGCCTTTGGGTTCTCAGTCAAGTGCTTTAACCACCAAACCAGCAAGGGTCCTTAACGTCCACCTGAAAAACGCATACACAAATATTATTTAATGAGGAAAAGAAAACCCTGTTGAGTACAGTTCTACCCGGACACACATGAAGTAACCATAAATTATAATTAACATCAACTGATGGATTAACTAGTATCAGTAAAAATAAAATGATAAAGGGACAGTATCCTGCCTATACAATGAAGATGATAATATCTGTACTGTCTATGGCCTAAAGCTGATGGAGAAGCCGAATCATACCTCTCTTATGTCTCTAGGACTGAATTTTCTTCTCATTTCATTTCTGATCAACCCAGTGGTGCTTGCATTACCTCCTTACCTATTTCCCTCACATGCTATCTAGAGTACCTCCAATTTACCCTGCATATGTTAGTCACTCCAGATTTCTTGACACAACTTGGTGAGCACATCCAGGGCAGCATCTGTTAGCTGAAATTTGCCAATTGGTATACCATTTATTCCTGGGGCCTTATTTTTTGCTATTTCCTTCAAAGCAGCTTGAACTTCTTCCTTCATCACCATAGGCTCTTGCTCATATGCTGTTTCATGAAATTCTTCTGTGTCTGCCAATTCCTTTCGATACAATGACTCAGTATATTCTTTCCATCTTCTTTTGATACCCCCTGGATCACTTAATACTCTACGTAAAGCATCCCTGATTATAGCAACTCGAGGTTTGAATTTGTTCTTCAGTTCCTTGAGTTTAAGAAATGCTGAGAAAAAAAAAAGAAAGAAATGCTGAGCAAGTTTGACCCTCCTTGCACATGTCATTGTAATATTTTACTTTGTCATCCTGTGCTACCTTTTGAAATCTTCTGTTCAGCTCTTTCGTATCTTGGATTCTTCCTTGTGCTTTAGCTTCTCTGCGCTCCAGTGCAATATTCAGAGTTTCTTCTGACCTCCATTTTCTTCCTCTTCTGTCTTTGTAATGAAAGTTTGCACTCTTCTTGGATGATACCCTTGATATCATCCCACAACTCATCTGGTCTTTGCTCATTAGTGTTCAAGGCCTCAAACTTGTTCCTGAGATGGTTCTGAAATTCAGGTGGGATAGACTCAAAGTTATATTTTGGTTCCTGTGGATTTGGTTTAATTTTCCTCAGTTTCAGCTTGTACTTGCGTATGAGTAGTTGGTGGTCTGTTCCACAATCAGCTCCTGGACAAGTTTTCACAGCTGATATTGAGCTTCTCCAGCGGTTCTTTCTGCAGATGTAATCAATCTGATTCCTATGCATACCGTCAACTGAGATCCATGTGTATAACATGTGTTTATGTCTCTTAGAAAATGTGTTAGCAATGAATAAGTCATTGATTGTGGAAAATTCAGTCATTCTCTCTCCAGCTCCATTTCTGTCACCGAGTCCATGTTTTCCAACTACTGATTCTTCTTCTCTGTTCTCAGCTTTTGCATTCCAGTCACACATTATTATCAATGCATCTTGATTGCATGTCTGATCGCTCTCTGACTGTAAAAGTTGGTAGAAATCTTCTATTTCCTCTTCTTTGGCTCTGGTTGTTGGTGCATATATCTGAATGATAGTGGTATTCACTGGACTTCCTTGTATGTGTATGGATATTATCCTGTCACTCACA
>NW_006400017.1:3421831-3432746 GCF_000299155.1 Elephantulus edwardii
CCCAAAATCTCTGTAAATGTTTATGAAAATTAATAAAATATAATTATAGAAAAAAAATTTTTAATGAACATTTACAGAGACTTTGGATTTCCATTCATTCATTCATTCATTGTTGCATTTTTCTCCCTGCCCACCCTTCTGCCCAGTTTGCTCTTCTCTTTGAAAAGTAAAAGAAAAATTCTTTCATTGGTATACAATCCTTCACAACCCCTGCCCCCCAGTACAATCCACTATGCAGCCTTCATTCTCTTTTTAAGTTTAGCAGGATGACAAAAGTGGCCACTTTTCTTGTTAGGGTTTCATGCACATTATTTGCATTGTTAGTAAGCTGTCTAATCCCTCTGGTTGGCCACAAGGACCTCATTTTCTCAGGTTCACCCAACCACTGTATAAAAGTTACAAGATTATACATGAGTTAAAGGGACATATTATTAATTCAGTGCACCATACCAGCTATAGTAGGTCTTCAAGATCAGGAGCTTTTCAACTTCTGTCCAGCCTCACCACCTCTTTCCACCCTCCCAACTCCTTGTCTTACCCCAAGTGCCTAATAAATTTCTTGATGGTGTCTCTAACTTGCCTTAGCACACATCCTTCAGCTTATTCTATACTTGAGTTTGATAGATCTACTCTGGTAAACTATACCTAATCCATTCCCTTCCAGATTTGGGCAGAGGGCTCCTTAGACTCCTTGTCACAGTGGTTGTAATAGGCCCTTTTAAATTTGGTTTATAAAAATTGTTTTCTACTAAACTGAGAATTCATTGACTATGGCATAATTCAGATCTTTATTTTATATCCACACTGTTAGTAATCAGGTAGTAGTACTCCAGTGAATATTTACTGCATGGATAATGGGGTTAGGTGTGTCTGAGTTAGGAGACTGGCTTCAGAGCTGTTCTACATAGGATTACTATGACTTGCTGGTGACTCGATGACACACAACAGCAACAATATCATACATGCATGAATGAAATGCTCGACTTAGGCACAAGTGTACTATTATAAAAGGGGCCTGAGTAGCTTAAAACACTCAACCGGTAACCAAAAGATTGACAGTTCAAACTCACCAGTGATTTCACTGGGCAAAGAATCTCTATAAGGTAGTTCTACTCTGTCCTGTAGGGTCCCTAGGAGTTTGGATCGATTTAATGGCAGCAAATTTTCGAGGAGGCCTCCACCTTTCTCTCTGCTATGCTCTCTCTATCATGTAGACCTTTATCTTCTTTGTTATTACAAGCTTACATCCTGGGGACTGCTCCAGAAGCAAAGGTATCTTGGATCTGCAGACTGGTGAAAGTGCAAAGCCCCAGCCTTCTGCCCCAAGCACACACTGGAAGTCAGCCAGCCAGGCAGGGAGCCACATTTATATTTAGATTTCTGTCACCTGATGGGGTCATCCTTTAATCAGGGTATAGTGGCCGCTGAGGCATTTCAGGAGTAAACTGAGGTGGGTGGGGGTGTGCAGGAAGGAAGTGGCAAGGAAACCAGGTGTTGGCTTCAGGCTCGGATAAGCAAGTCAGTGGGCAAGGGTGAAAATGTAGGGTTCACATTCAATCTAGAGAAGTGGAAATCGATCAGAAAGAGGAACCGAACTTTTGAGAGAAATTGGCTCTTCTCAGCGTCAGCAGGGTAAGGTGGTGCTCGGTGTCAGCAGGAGTGAGCCCAGAGGAAGGAGCACCTTTCTGACAGACAGTAACATCCAGCTGCATTAAGGGAAAGTACAAGACCCACAGCACCCCATTCACAGGGTGATCATCAAGAAGCCAACAAGGCAGGATTTATTTATTTTATTTTATTTTTTTAAACACTGAAGACATTTCTTGCTCCAGGTTTGATTTATTAAATCCCTGCCTTTGGAGTCAGGCAGTGGACCTTCAGTTATCTATCACTGGTCCTCTTGCTTCTCCTAGAATCTTGCAATAGGCTACTGCAAAGATCTGATCAGATCTCCCTAACTTGCCTCAGCTACTCTATTCTAGAGAGCATGGACTCTGTTGTAGGAAGCTGTTATTGAGTCATCCCAACTTATGACAGCTCCATGCACAACAGAGGACTTACTGCCTGATCCAGAACCATCTTCATGATCATTGGTGATCAGACTGTCAAAGGGATGATTTCCGAAAGAGGTCCAGGGGCCTCTTCGAGTAAGAACTAGAAAGTTCTGGCTTGGATATACATGAAAGACACCAGTACCAGGTGAAAGCAAGGGAAAGAAACTGAGGTTTATTAGATGTTTATAACTGACTATGAATGGGTCGGGAAGGACTGACGCCGTCTTTATTTTACAAAAGGCTTTCTATATCCTTTGCCAGCAGAGAGTGGGGTTTACACAGCTGATGGTGCATTCCTTCTAATAGATGTATGATGATTTTCGGCCAGCTTGTCTTTTTCTTTTTGTTTGGCCACATTCCTTGAGAGCCTCTTTTAAATGTTATATTGCCAGTCTTTGTAAAAAACAGTTCTGATTGATCTTAGTCAGCGTTTCCTTTGCCGTTCCCTCTTAAGGCCATCAGAATCCATACATAGGGTTTTCACTGGCTGATTTCTAGAAGAAGATTTCCAGGCCTTGCTTCCTAGTTCATCTTAGTCTAGAAGTTCCATGAAATTCAGCTTCTTAGCAACAAGCAAGTCTTCACTGATGGGTGGGTGGTAGCCAGGCACACATGAAGGGCACAGTCTGGTAATGAAATTCGGATCTCTCACACAGAAGGTGAGATTCTACTGAACTACCAGATGCTTTCTATGAATAAGGTTAGCTTCACATAAAGAACATCACCTCTGAAATACTCCGTACCCATTCATCACCTCAGGATCACTCACTCCTCAGCCTGGCTTTCAAAGACATCCATGTTCGATACTTAGTCTTCTCCTTATCTCATTCCTTCACTCACTGTTGTCCAGGCAGAACCAACTCATAGATGACCCTGCAAGGGGTTTTTGGAGGCTCTAAATCACAAAGGAGGAGATTGCTCATCTTTCTCCCTAAGAGCTCCTAGTGGATTTGAACCGCCGGAGTGACACTGCCTTTGAGTTCTTTTTTTTCCTAATTATTATTTTTTTTTTAGGTTTTTATTTTTTTTCCTATATTTTATTAATTTTCATAAACATTTACAGAGATTTTGGGTTTCCATTCATTCATTGTTGCACTTAATTATTATTTTTTAATAATTTTAATGAACATTTACAGAGAATTTGGATTTCCATTCATTCATTGCTGTACTTCTCTACCCGCCCAGCCCTCTCCGCCCGTCCCCCAGTTCGCTCCTCTCTTTCAAAAGTAAAAGAAAGACTTCCTCCCTGGTACACAATCCCCTCGCACCCCTCCCACCGCCCCAAGTACATTCCACTATGCAACCTTAATTGTGGACTCTTGTGATAACCATAATACCCTATCATACATTGCTTTTAAATTATTCAGTCCCTCATCTGTTTCAGTGCAGTATAAACAATTTATCCAGTTTTTCTCAGTCTTACCCCCACCCTGATATCAGTTCCATTTTACAGCAGTGGCACCATGCAATATTTGTCCTTTTGTGACTGAGATATTTCATTCAGCATAATGTCCTCCAGGCTCACCCATTTTGAATAATATTGAATGAGTTCCTTGTTTTTCAATGCTGCATAGTATGCCATTGTGTGAATATACCACAGCTTCTCTATCCATTCGTTTGTTGATGGGCACCTGGGTTGTTTCCAACTCCTTGCTATTGTGAACAGAGCTGCGATAAACATGGGTGTGCATATATCTACTTGGATGTCAGTTATGGTCTCTTTGGGGTATATTGCCAGTAGTGGAATTGCTGGGTCAAATGGTATCTCTATTTGCAATTTTTTGAGAAAGCGCCATACTGCTTTCCACAGGGGTTGCACCATTTCACACTCCCACCAACAGTGAATCAGGGTTCCAGTTTCTCCACAACCTTGCCAGCCTTTGTTGCTTGCTGTTCTGTTAAATTTTGCTATTCTGACTGGGGTGAGATGATATCTCATAGTTGTTTTGATTTGCATCTCTCTTAGAGCTAGGGATTTTGAACATTTCTTCATGTGCTTGTTGGCCATCTGAATGTCTTCTTTGGTGAAGTGTCTATTCATATCCTGTGCCCAATTTTCAATTGGATTATTTACCTTTATCTTGTTTTGGTGCTCAAGTATTTTATAAATTCTAGATATAAGTCCCTTATCTGACATGTCATTACCAAACACTTTTTCCCAGTCTGTGGCTTCCCTTTTTACCCTGTTGGAGAAGTTTTTGGATGTGCATAGGAATTTGATTCTTAGAAAGTTCCATTCATCTATTTTATCTTCTCCTGGTTGTAGATGCCTTTGAGTTCTAGTGCAACTCCCTATGAACTGCACCACCAAAGCTCCCATATTTAAAAATGAAATGACTGATGTTCTTCTTGTTGAGAATACACACAGGAAAACAAACACCAACTCTACAATTTGGACATGTACAAGTCAGTAACCATTATATTTGTCGAGCTGTGCTAGCGTCCTTTCATTTTCCACGTTGTTACCCTCCATTAGCATAAAGTTACTGACCCCTAAGGTCCTTGTCTAACCTTGTTAGTAGCTATTGTCAACTTATTATACAGCACATTGCTCAAGACAGACACGCATTCCTAGTTAAGCTAAACTGTTGTTATGTACCGTTGAGTCGCCTGCAACCCATAGCAACCCTATCCTGAGCCAGTCTCACTGACTCTGACACTCCAAAGCCCATTGCTCCAGTCACTGTATTAATCCATGTCATGTAGTGTCTTCCTTTCCTGCTTTGTCTCTCTACCCTTCCAAGCACAATGTCCTTCTCCAAGGACTGGTCCCTCCTAGTGACATGCCCCAAGTATGTGAGATGGAGTTTCAAAATCCTAGCCTCCAAGGAGAAACTTGGTTTCACCCTCTCCAAGACACGTATTTGTTTTCTTGGTAGTCCATAGTATGTTCAAGACTCTTCTTCAGCATCACAATGTGAAGGCATTAATTCTTCTGCTGTCATCCTTAGTCATTGTCTAGCTCTCTGGTACTTATCAAGTAATTGTGAAGACCATGGCCTGGGTTAGGCCCACCTTAGTCTCTTATTAGTGCTTATTTTTAAGGCTTTGAGGAATATATTCTAGGGCTAAAGTTTAAAAAGATTATCACATGGTAATACTTGCAGGGATTCACCCAGTTTTCACTACTTTAGAAACTCTAAATTCCATAAAAATTTGAAATTTTATTGTACATTTTCCTTTTTCTAAATAAGAAATTTTCTACAGAATCTTTGCTCAGGATTTGTTCAGGATTGATAGCTATAGCCATCTACTTCTTTGTCTCATGGCAAAGGATGCAGTTTATGGAGGCAATAGCCACATATTACATTTCTTCCTTTTCTATTCCTGCCTGTGTAGTTTTTGCGTGAGTGCAATTAAGTTTTCTGGGATTCTTAATATTAGTCTTAATTTTTTTTATAATCCATACAGTTAAATGCCTTTGTATAATTAATAAACTACAAGACAAAAATAAGATTTGAAATACTCTCTGAAGAAGATAAAAAAATTGTAGCTTTCAATATGAGTTATACCTCAACATCAAGAAAACAAAAATCTTTACAACTGGACCAAGAGGTAACATCATGATAGAGGGTGAAAAAATTGAAGTTGTCAAAGATTAGCTTCACTTCGATCCACAAAACAACTCAAGGGGGACAGAAGTCAAGACATCAAAAGTTGCACTGTACTGGGGAAATCTGCTTTCTAGAGCATACCATGGACTGCCAATAGAACAAACAGGTCTGTCTTGGAGGCAATAATTCTGAGGCTTCATCTGACATACTTTGTGCATGTTGCAAGGAGGGACCAGTCCTTAGGGAAAGACATCATGTTTGTAAGGGTGGAGGGACAGAGCAGGAGAAGAACACCAACATCCACACCAACATGAGGGTAGGTGTGTTAAGATACAATAAGGTTGGTACAGGATAGAGAAGGGTTCAGAGCGATTGTGCATAGGGTGACTATGAGTTGCAAATGACTCGACGGCACATAACAATAACATACGTGAATGGAATCATATAGCATGTACTCTTTTGTTTCCGGCTTCTTTCACTCAGCATTATTATGTCAATATTGCTCCATGCTGTTTGGCACATTAGTAGTTTCTTGGTTTTTATTGCTGAGTAGTATTACATTAGGGAGCTCTCGTAACCCAAGTCTGTAGGAAATTGCACTGCTAATGCGAAGGTGGCTTCTCTCTGGTGATTTGAATCCATCAGCGACTCCATGGGCCAAAGACAGGCAATCTCCCTCTGTGAGATTTACAGTCTCTGAATATCCTCTTGAGGGTCAGTTACAAGTTGGTTCTGATGCCAAAGCAAAGAGAATTTGAATCTTTCACTCATACTGGCTCTGTCCACCCCATCCAACATCTTCATCTTTCAATTTATTTTTTATATTGCCTTGCTTACAAAGTTCGTATACATTGTGTTTTACACTATCCTTCATTCACATTGTGTGTTTCACACTATCCTTTATTCACATCGTGTTTCATACAATCATTCCCATTCATTATGCTTTTATAAGATTAATCCTCATTGAATTATGCTCACCATTACCCTGTCTTTTCAGGTCCCTGCCAGATCTTTCCCATTTCCTTTACTCCCCCACCCTCCACCCATCAAACTGTGCAACCCGATGATCTGCCCCCCCATCAACACATGCCTTTCTACTCCCACTCTCCCCTCCTTGGATCCTCCTATCCATTTTACTAGCTATCTTTCTAATTTTACAAGAATAGTCTTATGAGGTATTTGTCCTTAGGAGACTGAGTGAGTTTATTCAGCAAAATGCTCTCCAGTCCCTCCCAAGTTAGGGAGTAATTTACAAAATCATTGTTCTGGATACTGCAAGGTATTCCATCATGTATAATATTACATTCATTCAGTCCCTCCCGAGTTACAACGTGCTTCGTCTTGCTGCAATGCCTTGTGGATGGTGTAAAAGACGCTCTTTTAGACAAAAGTCAAAGCCTTTCTGAGTCATTGGAGAGTGAGTATTGAGAAGTAATTAGTAGCTCTTAAAATTTTGGCCAACACACACAAAATATTATGTTGTTGTTGTTATGTGCCGTCGAGTCGTTTGCGACTCATAGCGACCCTATGCACAACAGCTCTAAACCCTGCTCTACCCTGCGCCAACCGCACTGCCTCCGACACACCCACCCTGATTACCCCAGTCACCAAATCAATCCATCTCATAGAGGGTCTTCCCCTCCTGTGCCGTCCTTACACCCTCCCAAGCATGATGTCCCTCTCCAAGGACCCGTCCCTCCTGGCAACATGTCCAAAGTATGTCAGACGAAGCCCCAGAATCCTTGCCTCCAAGGAGTAGCTTGGTTTAATCCTCTCCAAGATGAATCTGTTTGTTTTCCTGGCAGTCCATGGTACATTCAGTACCCTTCTCCAGCACCACAGCTCAAAGACATCAGCTCTCCTTCTGTCCTCCCTAGTCATTGTCCAACTCTCTGATGCATAACAAGCGATTGCAAAGACCATGGCCTGTATCAGACGCACCTTAGTCTCCAGAGAGACACCGTTGCTCTTGAGTACTCTAGAGAGGTCCCTAACAGCAGACTTTCCCATCGCGATATGCTTTTTGATTTCCTGACTACTGGTGCCAAGAGTGTCGACTGTGGAGCTGAGCAAACTGAAGCTGTGAACAATCTCAATCTCTTCGCCATCCATCCTGATGCTGCCAATTGGTCCAGTGGTGAGAATCTTTGTCTTCTTGACATTGAGTCTCAGTCCATACTGAAGGCTGCAGTCCTTGACCCTCCGCAGCAACTGCATGAGGTCCTCCTCAGTTTCAGCAAGCAGGGTTGTGTCATCTCCATAACGTAGATTGTTAATAGATCTTCCACCAATCCTGATGCCACAATTCTCCTCATAGAGCCTAGCCTTCCGGATAATCTGCTCTGCATACATGTTGAAAAGGTATGGAGACAGGATGCATCCCTGGCGTACACCCTTCCCAATTTTTAATCATGCAGTGTTACCCTGTTCTGTTCTGACTACTGCCTCTTGGTATAGGTTTCGGATCAGCACAATTAAATGTTCTGGGATTCCCATTCTTCTCAGAGTCAGCCACAGTTTGTTATGATCCACACAGTCAAATGCCTTTGCATAATCAATGAAACACGGATATACATTCTTCTGGTATTCCTTGCTTTCAGCCAAAATCCATCTAACTGGATTTAGATTTGGACCCACCAAGCAAGTCTGCCAGAGAAACTCAGCAATCTGCTGCCATGATAACTCTTATCAAGAAAACCCTATGGGGTGATTATGAGCTGCAATTGTATCAATGGCATACAACAGCAGCAGCAACAACAACAACAGCAATTGCCAGTGAGGTCTATTTTTCCAAATGGGTTGATCACTTGCATTTGAAAAAAGACCCCACAAACTCTCGTATCCTTATTGTTTATCTTTTACCTTTCGATTTATTTACCTATTGTTTTAAAAGCTTTTAACTTATTAAGGAAAATAACATTTCACTGTCAACAATACTTGTTAGTCTATTTCTGACATGTGAGCATTAACTATAATCTGTTCGGAACTGATTTTCATGTATGAAGTAAGATTCTCATCTTATGCGGTGGTTGGAATTTAAAATCTTTGTACAAAGTGAAATGAAAGAATAAAAAAAAAAGGAGGGCAGTACTTGGTGAGGCTTCCTTTTTCCCATCTGAACTCTCAGGTTCCCAAGTCGTTTATCCTTTCATCTGTTTCCCCTCTGAACCAAAGGTCTCAACGTTCCCACAATTTCTCACAGTACTCCTCCGGACTCCCAAGTCCTAGTTTGTGCTAGACGAATGGGAGATTGGATTCAGCTGGACTTCTTCAGACGCCTTTTGGTGGTGTTTAACCGTTAAGCAGTGCGTTGGCGTCATCTGGTGGTAGAAGTGAGAATGGACTGTCTTAAGAACTGAGTTCCACTTCCCGTATACTCAGCTTTAAGACCACAAGGATAGAGACCACATGAAGAACTTCCCATGTTGCTTTCATAGGAGTTCTAGGATAGTACCACCCAGCAGGAATTCCCTCACAGAGTTCTACAATTCCTCTTATTGAGTTGAGTGATGAAGCAGTGAAGGCTGAAATGCAGACAAGAACTTAAAATCACTGCTGTTCTCATGGCCTTTTCTCAGCCCCCTCCATCCCCCGCCCCGGTCACTGTGGGCTTTCCTGAGGACAAGGGATTAGGAAGGGAGGACTGTTAGAGAACTGTGGTTATTTCCTTCTGTGGGAATCACTACTCTCTGAAAGTGGGGAGAACTTGATCAGGATTCCCTTTAGAGGCCGCCCCTTTGCAATCTCCTCCCTCCTCTCCGTTTCTCTCATCCCACATCTATCTATGTACTACTTATAGCTGAGCTCGAAAAACCCCAACCAGGTGACACTGCGCAGACACGGGAGGGAGAGGTACTACAACACCTGCTTGGCTGTTCTGGGGGAGCAAACCAGCTGCAGTCGGCCTAGTGATGAGACTTCAGTTCCACCTGAGTGCTTCGGCCCTACACACCCCACTTTGTGCTTTTTAAAGGTTACTTCTTGGTTTTGTGATTTACCAACACACTCAAACATTGCAAACAAAAAAAAGAAGAAACATTTAAACCTTTGAAGTTCTTGCCAAAGAACCCAGAGGTAAATCACTGTAAACATTTTGATGTGTATCTTTGCTAATATATAGATACAAAACAATATATAGTATGTAATCTAGAAAAGATATATATATATATAGTATATGTGTTGTTATTGTGTTCCATTGAGTGGAATCTGACTCATTACAGACCCTCTGGTGAGTTTTCAGAGACAGAGAGACAGTTAATCCCAGGAAGGAGATTGCCCAACCTTCTTCTGCAGAGTACCTGGTGGCCTCAAACTGTGTGCCTTTGGGATTGCAGTGCAGCTTCTTGCCAGTTAGATATGAATTACCTCTGTACAGCAATGCACAGACCAGTGCTATACCACCTAGAAGAATGTTTGACAAGGAAACAATGTGAACCAGGCTTGAGGGCTGCAGATTAAAATCACCCACCTTCAGCTTGGTAGCTTAACTTTCTGTCCACTAGGCATTATCAAGTAATATTTAAAAGTAATATACGATCTCTGGTGGCCTAGTGGTAAGAAATTGTACTGAAATCTTGAAGGCATGCTATTCAAACCCACCAGCAGCTCCATGGGAGAAGGATGGGCAATCTCCTATGAGATTAACTGCCTCTGAAAACTCACCCTGAGGGTCAGCTATGGGTCGGTACCAACTAGATGCTACTCAACAACAATGATATATAATATAGTTGTGCGTATATGAGTTTACATAATCATTACATT
The DNA here is from genome assembly GCF_000299155.1 of Elephantulus edwardii. Taxonomy (NCBI): domain Eukaryota; kingdom Metazoa; phylum Chordata; class Mammalia; order Macroscelidea; family Macroscelididae; genus Elephantulus; species Elephantulus edwardii. The sequence goes on from NW_006400017.1 coordinate 3,432,201, forward strand.
TGCTGTTTGGTAATTTCCTTTTTTTTTTACACTCCACAATATGTTGTGTAATCACTTTTTTATGGCTTTGTAGAATTGTATCCCCATTTTTATTAAATCCATAGTACTTCCTAGAATAACATATTTAAATAGTACAGTATTGATAATAGAATTGCTTCTAATTTTTATTATTTGATTTTATTATTTTTGTGTGTGTACTGTCAAGTCAGATCTGACTGTTACAAAAGGAAATTGCCCCTCTTTGTCCAGCAGGACATCTGGTGGATTCAAAACACGTCTCTGGGATTGCAGTGCAGCTTCTTGCCACTAGGCCACCAGATCTCCCCAATTTTTATTATTCTAAACAACTGCTCTAAAGCTCTGTGCCATTTGTTCAAATATCTCCTCAGGGCAAACTTCCAAATCTGAGCTTGTTGAAACAAAGCTACATTCATTTTACATTTAGAAACATATTGCCAAACTGCCTTCTAAAAAAAGGTCATCTTGGTTTAAAGTCTCACCATAACTGTGTTTATGTAAATTTGTTTTTTTTTAAATTTTATTTTA
>NW_006400017.1:3436446-3438212 GCF_000299155.1 Elephantulus edwardii
TGTTGGATTTTGTCAAAGGCCTTTTCTGCATCAATTGATAGGATCATGTGGTTCTTGTTCTTTGCTTTGTTAATATGATGAATTACATTAATTGTTTTTCTTATATTGAACCATCCTTGCATACTTGTTATGAATCCCACTTGGTCATGATGGATTTTTTCTTTGATGTATCGTTGGATTCTATTGGCCAGTATTTTATTCAGGATTTTTGCATTTATATTCATGAGATATATTGGCCTATGGTTTTCGATTTTGATGGTGTCCTTTCCTGGCTTTGGTATCAAAGATATGTTTGCTTCATAGAATAAGTCTGAGAGAATTCCATCTTTTTCTATTTTCTGAAGTAGTTTATGTAGAAATGTTGACAGTTCTTCTCTAAATGTTTGATAAAATTCACTTGTAAATCTATGTGGTCCGGGGCTTTTTTTTTTGAAGTTGTTGTATTACCTTTTCAATTTCTTCCTTTGTAATGGGTTTGTTCAGATGTTCAATTTCAATTTAGGTAGGTTGTGCATTTCTAAGTAATTGTCCATTTCCTCTAGGTTTTCATATTTGTTTGAGTACAGTTTTTCATAATACTCTAATGTTGGCTGTTTTATTTCAGTTGGGTCTGTTGTGATGTTGCCTGATTCATCTCTTATTTGGATTATTTGTGTCTTCTCCTTCTTTTCCTTTGTGAGTTTTGCTAATGGTTTGTTGATTTTACTGACCTTTTCAAAGAACCAACTCCTAGTTTTGTTGATAGTTTCAATTGTTTTTCTGTTTTTTATTTCATTTATCTCCTTTCTAATTTTTATAATTTCAGTGTTTTTTTTAAATGGTGTCATGTTTTCTTGCTGTTCTTTTTCAATTTGTTGGAGATGTTGAGTTAGAGAGTCAATAGTCTATTTTTCCTGTCTTTTGATGTGTTTGCTTATTGCTATAAGTTGACCTCTGATTACTGCTTTGGCTGTTTCCCGGAGGTTTTGGTAAGTAGTATCTTCATTGTCATTTGTTTCAAGAAACTTTTGAATTTCATTTTTTATTTCTCCTTGTACCTAGTCATGTTCAAACAAGTTGTTGTTCAGGTTCCAAATGTATGATTTTTTTCTTTTTTATTCTCTTGTTATTAATTTCTAATTTTGTGGTGTTGTGATCTGAAAAGATACTTTGTATAATTTCTATGTTTTTGAATTTTTTGATGCTCACTTTGTGACCTAGAGTGTGATCTATTTTGGAGAACATTCCATGCACATTGGAAAAGAAGGTATATTGTGCTTTTTTTGGGTGTATTAGCCTATGAATATCTATGACATCGAGTTGGTTAGTTGTGTAGTTTAATTCTTGAATATCTTTGTTCAGATTCTTTTTGGTAGTTCTATCTTTTCTTGAAAGGGGTGTATTGAAGTTTCCAAGTACTATAGTAGTATTGTCTATCTCCTTTTTCAATTTTGTTAATGTGTGTTTTATATATTTTGCAGGTCTTTCATCTGGTGCATAGATATTTATTATTGTTATATCCTCTTGTTCTATTGACCCTTTGAGCATTATGTAGTGACCTTTTTTGTCCTTTGTAATAGTTTTGTTGTTGTTGTTGTTATGTGCCGTCGAGTCACTTGTGACTCATAGTGACCCTATGTACAATAGCCCTAAACTCTGCTCTGTCCTGTGCCAATCCCACTGTCTCTGACACTCCCATCCTGATTATCCCAGTCACTGAATCAATCCACCTCATAGAGGGCCTTCCCCTCCTGCACCCTCCCAAGCATGATGTCGTTTGCATTGAA
>NW_006400017.1:3438763-3473938 GCF_000299155.1 Elephantulus edwardii
CTCCTAGTTTTGTTGATAGTTTCAATTGTTTTTCTGTTTTCTATTTCATTTATTTCTGCTCTAGTTTTTATAATTTCCGTTTTTTTAGAGGGTGTTGGGTTTTCTTGCTGTTCTTTTTCAATTCGCTGGGTTAGAGAGTCAGTAGTCTGTTTTTCCTATCTTTTGATGAGTTTGCTCATTGCTATAAATTGACCTCTGATTACTGCTTTGGCTGTTTCTCAGAGGTTTTGGCAAGGGGTGTTTTCATTGTCATTTGTTTTAAGAAACTTTTTAATGTCATTTTTTATTTCTTCTTGTACCCTCTCACGTTCAAGCAAGTTGTTGGTCAGCTTCCAAATGTATGTTTTTTCCCTCTCCTTTATTGTCCTATTATTAATTTCTAATTTTGTAGCATTATGGTCTGAAAAGATGGTTTGTATTATTTCTATGTTTTTAAATTTATTGATGCTTGCTTTGTGACCTAGAATGTGGTCTATTCTAGAGAATGTTCCATGTACATTGGAGAAGAAGATATACTGCGCTTTTTGCGGTTGCATTAGCCTATAAATATCTATGAGGTCAGTTGGTTTGTTGTGTGGTTTAATTCTTCAGTATCTCTGTTGAGTTTTTTTCCTGGTAGTTCTATCTTTTCTTGAGAGGGGTATATTGAAGTCTACAAGTATTATAGTAGTGTTGTCTATTTCCTTTTTCAGTTTTGTTAATGTTTGTTTTGTGTATTTTGCTGGTCTTTCATTTGGTGCATAGATATTTATTATTGTTGTATCCTCTTGTTCTATTGACCCTTTCAGCATTATGTAGTCACCCTCCTTGTACTTTCTGATGGTTTTTACATTGATATTTATTTTATCAGAGATTAATATCACTACTCCTGCTTTTTTTCTGGTTGCCATTTGCTTGGTATACTTTCCCCCGTCCTTTTACTTTTAGTCTGTCTTTACCTTCATTTTTCAGATGTGTCTTTTATAGACAACATATTGATGGATTTTTTATTTTTTTTATCCAATCTGCTACTCTCTCTTCAGTGGTGCATTTAAACCACTTACGTTCAGTGTGACTATTGAGAGGCTAGGTTTTATTGCTATAATTGTGTTGACTTCCTTTTGGTTTGTTGCTAGTTACTTTGGACCATGCAGCTTTCTGTGTTATGTCTATATGAAGGACATCTCTGAGTCTCTCCTGCAACGCTGGTCTGGTTTTTACAAACTTTCTTAGGTTCTGCTTTTCTGGGAATATCTTGATCTGTCCTTCATATTTGATGGATAATTTTGCTGGGTACAGTATTCTTGGTTGACAGTCCTTTGATTGTTTGATATATGTCCTTCCACTTTCTTCTTGCTTGCATGGTTTCTGCTGAGAAATCGGCACTTAATCTTAATCTGTTCTCCCTTATAGGTTACTCTTTGTTTCTCCCTTGCTGCTTTCAGGATTCTCTCCTTATCTTTGGTTCTGGCAAATTTAACTATGATATACCTTGATGTTTTTCTTTTGGGATCTAATCTATATGGTGTTCGCTGAGCTTCCTGAATACATATTCTCTCGTTCTTCATTATGCCTTGGAAGTTTTCCTCTAGTAATTCTTCCACAACTTTTTCAGTGCCTTTACCTGCTTCTTCCTTTTCTGGAATTCCAATGATGCACATGTTATTTCTCTTCATGGTGTCCCACATTATTCTTAGGTTTTCTTCTTTTTCCTTCTTTTTTGAGTCTGCTTTTTGCTCTAGCAGGTCAGTGGTGATAATTCTGAACAATAGTTCTAACCATAAATTTTAAACTATGAATTTGTTGGATAAGAACAAGAAGTACAAAAGGAAGGCAGGAGGACAGGTTAAAGCTACTTCTAAGAGAGGGTTTCCCCTACATAATAAAAGTAACACCTTCTTTTCAGCATCAACACAGTTTTTGTTTTCTTATTGCTTGTCTGCATGTATTTTTTTTGAAATAAATTTTTATTTAGTTTTACATTGATTTTCACACAAAGATCATATACATTGTGTTTCATACTATTCTTCATTCACATTGTGTTTCATACAGTCATTCTCATTCATTATGTGTTATAAAATCATTCACAGTTAAACCATGCTCATCATTACCCTGTCTTGCCAGATCCCTGCTGAACATTTCCGTTACCCCTCCTCCCTCCCCCCACCAAATTGTGTGACCCTTTGACATCCTCCTCTGTCCATCCTTCCCCCTCTGTTGCCACTCCTTCCCCCATTGGATCCCCATACACATTTTACTAGCTATCCTTCTGGTTGTTTTGTTTTTTTTTAAACATTTATTTTTATTGGGAAAAAACATATTGGGGGTACAAGGAGGTGAGGGTTGGGGGCAGAAAGGTGAGGATGGGCAGGGATGCAGTTGCAGAGCTGCAGAAATTGGTTGGTGGGGGGAGCAGGTGAAGGAAATGAAAAGGATCCAGTGGGGACCAGATGCTACAGGAAAATGACGAGCATTTTCCAATGGTAATTAAATCAACTGTCTTACTGATTTGGGAACTGGATGCCGACTCTCCGACTTCTTCATGCTGAACAGGGGCGTTGATGTGAAGGGAGAAAGGGAGGACACTTTATCACCTTACTGGTGATCTTGGGTTAAGGCTGCTTGCCTTCTTGTTCTGTTAGAAGATATTTTCCTGTCATTTGCTCCCCATCCTTCTGTCTTTACAATAAAAGCCTCAAGAGACTGAGTTAGTTCACTCAGCATAATGTCCTCCATTCTCTCCTAAGTTATGCAGTAATTTTAAAATTGTTGCTCCTGGATGCTGTGTAAATATACCACAATTTCTTAATCCATTCCATTGTGGTTGGGCATTTGGGCTGTTTCCATGTTCTTGCGATTGTGAGTAACGCTGCTATGAACACTGATGAGCAAATCTCCGTTTGTGTCTCAGTTCTAATTTCCTTAGCGTATATTCCTAGGAGAACAATAGCTGGATCATATGGAATGTCTATGTTCAGCTTTTTGAAGAAACATCAAACTGCCTTTCAGAGTGGTTGTACCATTTTACAATCCCACCACCAATGCACGAGAGTTCCTATCTCTCCACATCCTCTCCAACAGTTACTGATTGCTGTCCTACTAAACTTTGCCACTGTCACTGGAGTGAAATGGTATCTCATTGTGATTTTGATTTGGATCTCTCCTATTGCCATTGATTTTGAACATGTCTTCATGTGTCTGTTGGCCATCTGCATGTCTTCTTCTGTGAAAAGTCTATGTCTCTTGCCTGTGTTGTAATTGTGTTATCAGTCTTTTTTCTTGTGGAGGCCCTTTAGTATTCTGTAAGCTTTTGTTGTGAGACTCTTGCCTGAGATAATATTGCCAAATGTTTTTGCCAGGCAGTTGGTTTTCTCTTTATTCTGTTGGAAAAAAGTTTTTGATGTACACAGGAATTTAATCTTTAGAAGGCCCCATTTATCAATTTTATATTTTCCTGATTGTGCATTTTTGGCTGTATTTGACAACCTCTTTCTACCATAGGTAAGGCCTTCTAAGCTTGGTCCAAATTTGTCTCTTGTGATGTTTATGGTTTTGGGCTTCACCCTTAGGTCTCTGATCTACCTTGAGTTGATTTTTTTAGTATAATGAGGGGTGTGGATCCTGATTCAGGTTTCTGCAAGTAGCAGTCCAGTTTTGCCAGTACCATTTGTTGAAGAGGTTGATATTTTTCCATTTGATAGATTTTGTTTCTTTGTTAAATGTCGGTCGACCTTAGATAGATGGATAAATTTCTAGGTTCTTGATTCTGTTCCGTTGGTCTGTGCCTGTCAATGTACCATTATCATGCTGTTTTGGTTATTACAGCTGTCTTTGCAGTAGGTTTTGAGATTAGGGAATGCTATGCCTCCCATTTAATTTTTGTTTTTCAGAAATGCTTTGCTTATTTGAGGTCTTATTCCTCTCCAGATAAACTTGAAAATGTCCTTTTAAGTATCCTTGAAAAATGAATTCGGTATCTGTATTTGGATTGCATTAAACATGAAGATTGCTTTTGGTAGGATTGACATTTTCACTATATCGAGTCCTCTCATCCATGAACAGGGAACATTTCCCCCGTTTATTTAGGTCTTTTATTGTTTCTTGCAGAAGTGTTTTGTAGTTTTATTTGTGAAGGTCTTTTGTGTCTCTAATTAGGTTTATTATTAAGTATCTCAATTTGTGGTTGGCTATTGTAAATAGTATTGCTTTCTTGCTTTCCTTCTTTGTGTTTTCTTTGTCACTATAGAGGAATCCCATAAACTTATGTATATTGATCTCGTATGCTCCCATTCTATTAAATTGGTCTACTAGCTCTAACAGTATTTTTGTTCAGTCCTTGGGGTTTTCTGTGTACACTATCATATCATTGGCTTATGGTGACAATTTCACCATCTTATTGCATATCTGGATGCCTCTTATTTCCTTCTTTTGGCATATTGCTCTAGCAAGTACTTCCAATACAATAATGAATAAGAGTGATGGCATTGGGCATTCTCCAATGGTAACAGTTTTGAGATTGCAAAGGATAAATCACAAATTCTGGAAATATTTATTATAATAATTATAATTTTTATTATATTATTATAATTATGTCAATCTAGAGACTGGGATGTGCCTGATCCAGGCCATGATCTTCTCAATTACTTGCTATGCTTCAGAGAGCTGGACAATGACTAAGGACAACAGAAGAAGAATTGTTGCCTTTGAGTTATGGTGCTGGAGAAGGGTCTTGAACATACCTTGGACCACCAAGAAAACAAATAGACATGTCCTAGAAAAGGTAAAACCAGTTTTCTCCTTGGAGGCTAGGATTTTAAAGCTCCATCTCACATACTTTGAGTATGTGGCTAGGAGGGACTGATCCTTGGGGAAGGACATCATGCTCAGAAAGTTGGAGGTACAGCGCAGGAGAGGAAGACCCCAGATGAGATGAATTGATACAGTAACTAGAGCAATGGGAGTAGGTGTGTAGCAGTCAGTGAGACTGGCTCAGGACAGGGCAGACTTCAGAGCTGTTGTACATCAGGTTGCTATGAATAGTAGGTGACTCAATGGAACATAACAACAACAACAACAACAATGAATGCAGCCTTATTTCTTCAATAGTTTCTATAAAAAGAGCAAGCAAGGGCCACATGGGGATGGACATATCTGACCTTTAGTAACTTCACAAAGGAGAACAGCATTAACAACACAAAACCAATTCTCATGAGGTCAGACATGTCCCCAATGTTCCTGTATCTCTTTATACTCATATCAACACCAATCCTACTGCTTTACTGGGTCAAAAAATCTGATGCAATACTTCAAAGGTCACACAAAACCATATTGGGAGGTCTATAAAATTCAAGTTAGTAGCAGAAGACAGCAGGATGGCTTCCGAAATGTGCTCACAGACAGATGCCTTGGCCTTGAGTGTCGCGGCTTTAGGCCAGTGTTACAAAGCTCTCAGTCCTGCCAATATTGGCTCTCCCCTCCACGGTCCTCCAACAAACTTGGGCAAAAGCCTCTTAGCTCTTAGTCCCACCCTATCATCACTCTTGCTTTCAGGAACCTTTTCATATAGCTAAAAAACAATGATGACAGTCTAGAGACTAAGTTGTGCCTGATCCAAGCCATGGTCTTCTCAATTGCTTGCTATGCATATGACAGTGGGACTGCGACTAAAGATGACAGAAGTAGAGTGTCTTTGAGTTGTGATGCTGGAAAGTGTATTGAACACACATGTCATGGACTACCAAGATGACTAACAGATCAGTCCTGAAGATGGTGAAACCAAATTGCTCCTTGTAGGAAGAGATTTTGAAACTCCACCTTACATACTTTAAGCATATTGTCAGGAGGGACCAGTCTTTGGAGAAGGATGCAATGTTTGGAAGGGTGTTAGCACAAGACAGGTAGATTCTGGATGAGATGAATTGACAGTGACTGTGATGATAGATACAGGTGTGTCAGAAATGGTGAGATTGACTTAGGATAGGGCAAGTTTCAGAACCATTGGTCATAGGGTCTCTATAAGTTGTGGGTGACTCAATAGCACATAATAAGAACATCATCTTATCATTTGGAACAAGTTAAAGATCATGGTGAGAAATACCATATAAAAGCAATCTGTCTCTCACAATCATCTATAACTTGTTAATATCTAGTTTTATGTTATCTTTTTTTAAATAACTTTTTTAATAGAAATAAAATCCCCATCCACCACGTTGCTGTTCTTGTTACATGGCATTGGGTCAGAACTGACTCATAGTTGACTCTCAATCAAGTTTTCAAAAATTGTAAATAACATGGGAGGAAATTAACCATCTGAGTAGCCAGTAGATTCAAAGTAGACCAAAGCAGATTCAATGTAGCTTAATTCCTTATACAGAAAGCCATCTGAGTTCCTTATATTCAAAGTGCTCCTGTCAATTTGTTTCACTGTGGTTGTTTCTGTGTTGCTCTGATCCTAAAATTCATGAGACAGTAATTTAAAATACTACCAGCATCACCCATGGTGGACAGGTTTCAGCAGAGTTTCTAGGCTAATAAAGAATAAGAAAAAGACTTCACTATACACTTACAAAATAATAGGCTTCAATAGTGTAGCAGTACCAAGGCATGCTTTGTATCATGTCAGGTCTCTAGTTCTCCACTGTGGCTGCTATGGCTGTTGCTTCTGTAGGCCTTAGGCTGGCTGGCCCAAGAATCTCTGGTCTTGAAGGACATACTGAATTCTCCTGCTTCTTTGCTGGCAGTGAGGTTTCTCTACTCTGCTGCTGGATCAGCTCAATTTAATGGCAAGACTAGTCAATCCCCTTGGGGACTGGTGAGACTATCCAATCTTCTTGTGGATGAGCGAGATTATCCAGTCCCCTTGTAGATAGACTAACACATCCTATTTGCATATTCATACTCATCTACATGGCAAAGTCAAATTCAATGACTAGAAAAACCATTTTGAAGGCCAAACTCTTCACACCACAATTTCCTATAACAGGAACTGAATGACTCTTGTGAAGTGGTACACGTGTTAATATTGTCATTGTGTTGATAATGATTGGTGAGATTAAATAACACAATGGAGTCATATTCTACCTGGTGACCTGTTGACAAGGACTTGAGTTATGGATTGGGGTGAATAGATGCCCTTCTGAGTCTCATCCAGTCTGATAGTCTCTGGCTTTGTGGCTTTAAGAGACACAGCGTGTCTGTGTGTGCCCTGAATCCCTTGGTGACATGGTCAGGGTTAGGCCAGAATCCAGAAGAGTGGAGAACACCACAGACAACCACCAGAGGGTGTACTCTTCTCCTTCACTCTTCTCTCACCCAGCTGCTCATTTGGGGCCCTCAGGGACTTCATTTGCAGCCCAGGCCTGCAAGTGGCATTTAAGACATACAGAAAGAAGGCCAAACATGACCACCCTAACTTCCTGCCTTCCATTTGTGGTTAAAAGATAGTAGTGGAGTCAGAGGAAGAGTGTGGGTGGCAAGGAAGTGGGCAGGTCCAGATGCTCTTGTGTGGGGACAAGACTTTCACAGCTGGCCCTAAACTTTACTCTCCAGCCTCCCGCTGACCAACACACTCACTCCTGGTTAGCCACACAACCACTAGCCACTGGCTACACACACTCTCTCTCTATCTTCACTTACAGAGCTCCTTCACGGTGTAGTTGAAATGCCACCACTTGGACCCTCACAACCCTTCCACTTCTGTGCTCTCAACAGACCAAAATTATCACTTTGGATAACAATAATTACTGTGTGTTTGTGTCCTGCTCTGGAGAACTGGGCCCAAGGGCTAGCACAAAGTGAAAGACAGTAAATGTTGAATATAATTAATTACTGGGAAGGCCAGTTGTATCTCAAACCTAAAAATCCCATCTCCAATCCAGATTCCTCTCCTGAGTATTGAGTCAGAATATTTGGCTGGACACTTCCACCTTAATGTCTCCCAGGGGCCTTAATGAAAACATACTCCCAAGTGAAATCATCTGTTTTCCCCCTGCCCCAGTCTTTTTCTATTTCACTCTTTCTCTTAAATTATCCTCAAAGCCATGAGAGAATAAGAATGAAGCTTTGGTATATTTTCTTCTTTTAATCTCTGAACCTTGATTCCTATCCTCCAATTTCATTACTGTTTCCCAAATTATATCCTTCATCTACTCTTTTGTAGTTCTTTACTAACCCATCAAGAACCTTCATAACGCAGATGACACAACCTTACCTGCTGAAAATGAGGACTTGAAAACTTGCTGCAGAAGATCAATCATTGCAGCCTTCAATATGGATTGCATCTCAACTTCAGGAAGACAAAAATTCTCACCACTGGATCAATAGGAACATCATGATAAATGGAAAAAAGATTGAAATTGTTAACAACTTCAACTTACTAGGATCCACAATCAATACACTTGGTGCCAGCAGTCAGGAGATCAGGAGATATATTGTGCTGGAAAAATCTGCAGTCAGGGACCTCTCCAAATTACTGAAGAGCAATGAATGATGTTAGTTTGAAGACTAAAGTGTGTCTGATTCAGGCCATGGAATTTTTTATCACTTATTATGCATCTAAGAGCTCGACAATGAATAAGTATGACAGAAGAATGGATGCATTTGAGTTGTGGTGTTGGAGAAGAGTACCAAGTATCTCATAGATTGCCAAAAGAACAAACAGATATGCCTTGGAGAAGGTGCAGCCAGCGTGTTCCTTGGAGGCAAGGATGATAGTTTCGTTTCACATACTTCAGGCCTGTTGCTAGGAAAGGCTATTCCCTAGAGAGGGAAGGAAGATCCTCAGCCAGACAGATTGACACAGTGACTGCACCAATGGGCTGAAGCAGGTTAGAGATTGTGAGTACGGTACAGTATTGGACAAGGTTCACATATGTTGTTCATAGGATCTCTATGAGTTGTACTTGATGGCACCTAATAACAACAGGCCACTAGAGCTCCCTTAGAAAGACATAGACTTTTATAAAAAGTAAGGGCATGTATAACATACATTTGCCAATTTGTTATCCTTTTTCACTTCTTTAATTTACATTTAATGACACCAGTTACATCAGTCATTCCATACAACCATCATTAATGTCTGTTGCCAACTTTTTCATCACTATAAACAGAAATGCAATGCTTTCTAAACAATGACTCCTTATTTCCTTCTCACTCCTACTCCTGGTAACCACTTTGGTCTTTATATGTGTTCCTATTCTAGGTACTTCCTATAAGTGGGCTCATACAAGATAGATATTTTTAGTGATTGACTTATAAGAAATAGCCTCTCTGGATTGAAGTCTCTAAGCATATAGGATGGAAGCTTGGGGCTTCCACCAGCCACAGTCTCCCAGTTGGAGACAGTTGGCTAGAGAATGAAGAGACCGTAGAGGGAAGTAGAAATAAGACATGTAGAGGCATCTTTTTTATAACATTATTTGAGCTCCTTAATCCAGGCATGTCTGGAATTGGTGGTCCCTCTGACTTTTTCAGTTATGTGATCCTTTATGCTATCTTATTTTGATTAATTTGTGTTTCTGTTATTTCCAGAGAACTGTTTAAAATAAACATCATGCCTCTTTCTGTGACTTTCTGCCTTTTCATCTTGCTGTCTTTCGAACTCCCTTCTAATATCACCTAATCTCAACTCTTTCTCCTTTTACCACTGGGACAAGTAACAAACACCCTCCTCTCACAGTGCATCAAACTTGCCTTCCTGCTTTCAATCTTGTCTCCTTTTTTACTTCTACATCTTGAGGTTAGGGCCCTGGATCTGACTTTCCTCTCTGGCCTTTGTATTGTCCAGCACAAGATTTGGCAAAATAAGCCATGAAGTTTGTTCACACGAGGTTATCTTGTTTGGTGTTTCATGTTTGTCTATAGATGATAGAGCTTCTTCTTTCAGCCAATGAGTATCAGCTGGACATTTTCTTGTGCTTGGATGTTGAGTGGTATGGTTAGGCAGGGCTTTTGACAAGGCATCCTGTCTCAAGGACTTTACCAGCTGGGGAAAGTGGAATATGACCTAAGAAAAATTTTAGGACAGAATCTCTGGAGCAGCTTAATGCTTATCAGTCCCACTCTTCCATTTTACAAATGACGAAGACGAGGCTCAGAGTGGGGAGGGAGGGCTACTCTTAGGAAGATAATTGAAAAATTGGGCCTAGAATGCAGATCTTATACAAAATGACGGTGAGAGAAACCGTAGGTCCATCACCGTGTTAGAATGAACAGGGCCAAACCACAGGGCTGGCGAAATAATTTTTGGGATGAATGAATGAGATATAAACCACAGAGTCACAGCTTTATTAGCACAGGGCTTGATTTACCCACAACAGCATTTTCAAAAGAAATACTAATTTCTCTTCAAGGAGGTTTTGCTAAACTTTAGATTCACTCTAATAATAAAATAATATAGACTTTGTAGATAGAAATCCTCTTTCCAAGGTCAAAGCTTTTCCTAGCTTTTATAAAATGAAGGGGATACTGGTTGTTTTCAGATAAGTGAAGGTGAGATGAGTTAAGGGACATAAAATATGGATTTCACACCCTGGCCCCTAGCAGGTACTTCATAAGTGAGAATCATCGATTCAGTGGTGTGCTGGTCTTCTCAATTCCAAGTCCAGTGGTGCCATATCAAAAGCTTGAAATTGAGCACAGTGGGAGTATTTACAGCATGGAAATTAACAAACATCATGAATCAGTAATCTTTTGTTCTGTGGCAGTTGTTAACTGCTTACCACGCACCACTGGTTAGCATTCCTTTTACTGAAGGCAGTAGTAGTAATTTGTTTACTCTGAGCACTCACAATACACCAACTTGGCTATTTTTACTGACACAACTGTTCATCTTAGTCAGAATCAGCCAGTTCAGCGAAATGGTTGACTGGTTTCCCCACCCAGCCCTTATTTTAAGAAGCTGTAGTCTTGCTGGGAATTCTGACTCTTTGCATTTTTTGATGGTGGGTAATCCAATGCAGTCAAAATGGCCAAATTAGACACATCTCTTGATGTAGTCTGTCCCACATACTTAGAAGCAAAACTTGATTATTCTGTACAGAAGTTTGGACAACAGTTCCAAGGTTTCAATGAGTTTATGAGCTCTGTGGCTGCCCTGCAATCCCAAAGGCACATGGTTCGAGGCCACCAGCTGCTCCACAGGACAAGGATGGGCAATCTCCTCCTGTGTGATTATTCCCTTTGAAAACTTGCTGGAGGGTCAGCTATGGTTTGGTTCTGACTCTATGGTACACAATAACAGCAGCAACAACAACAACTCTCATTATGGGATGGTGTTTTTCAGACATACGCTGATTCCTTATCCAGTCTGTCTTTGGGCGGAAGTCAGGGTCTTCTCACTCTTCTGGAACTCCAAGATGCCTCATCCAAGAATGCTTGGAACAGACTCTCCTCTGTAGACATCTCACCCACAATGCCAGCATTCCACCCTGAAGCCTGGCCCCTTTCATACTGTGATAGTTAATCTTCTGATGGGTCTTACAGGAGCAGAAGGATTCTGGCTTCTGGAAATCCTCCAAAGATCAGCTTCCTGAGAAAAGAGGATAACAACTTAGTGACAGTGCTGGAGTTTCTCCCCTGAGGACTGACAAGAAAGGGGAAGTGTGGTCAGGCTGGCTCTCCGTTTGCTCGCTGTCTTTGAGGTGGGTGGAAGTGTTGTGGTTGAGGGAAGCCTGTCACAAGCTGTGCCTGAGCCATGGCAGACAGAAGGCTGACATCCCCTCCGCTACTCACATCTGGATTCCCTGCGAGTCAGGTAAGCCCGGGAGCTTTCCCTGGCTAGTTCCCACTTTCTGATGACAGCTGTCTGCTAGGCTGAGCATCAGGGCCTATGTAAGTGAGAAGGACCACACCTGTACTGAGCAGAAGAATAATAGCCTAAGGTTTGGTAAAACCGCTGGGTGGAGTTGGAGAACACAGCTCGGAAAAAGTCCCTTTGCCTAGCAATCTAAGACAAGCCATTTCACTTGTTGGGGATTCCTTTTCCTCAAATATGAGTTGAAGTTCATAAAGAAGTCTACTTCCCAGACTGAAGAGAGATCATGAATGAGAGTGAGAGAGATATAAAGAGTAAAGGGAGCTATTTTCACTCTATGGATGCTGTTGGTCAGTTTTTGTAATTACTATTGAGAAGACCCTAAAGATACCGTGTTGGAGGTAAGCATAGAGACCAAAGCATTGATTATGTTAACTTTGAACTCTGTAAATTTGGAGCTTTTGAAGGAAAGAAATGGCATAGCACCTGCCTGAGTGTCACTGTCACTGCTTCCCTAGAGTTCAGAGATGTTAAAGGCATCCTTTCAGAGGCCTTAGGGTCAAAGTGTGTTAGGCTGGACTAAGAACTTAGTTGAGCCATCTGCAAAATGATTGTAGGTGGAGACCTGGGTTCTTCTCTGCTGTTTCCACTTCACACAGTGGTGTCACCAGGGGATCTTCAGAGGATGTGAACTGCATCAGGTGATACCGTCAGAGGGAGTTACATACAGCAAAATGACTGCCTGTAAACTTTTTTTGTGCAATGTTTCTGTAGAAATGTATCCTTGTTAAATAAAATTACCACTGGACTTAGTTATAACATAAAAAAATATTTTTCATAAGCCCAGCTTACATCTATCAGTATACCTTTAAGGCGACAACTTTGTCCTAATTCACTTTAAAAAATGAAATTTTTATTACTTGAGTGACAGTTTGCAAATAAAAACTCGTACATATTTTGTTCTATAACATTAATTAAGATGGATTAGTGTAATTAATGAATGTCTGACCAACCCCTTCTTGTACATTGTCTTTCCCATCATCCAACTTTGTTTTATTCTCTCTGTCCCTCCCTTTCCACCTCAGTTAAACATCTAAGAATGGTTCTGTGTGTAAACCTTTTCTTAACTTTTTAGATTGTCGTATACCATAATAGTGCCTTTGTGGCTGACTTATTTTGCTTAGCATAATGTCCTCTAGAAGCAACCATATCAGGCCTTCTTTTGTGAAGTCTTTATTGTTTTTAGTCTTGCATGGTTTCCCATTGTGTGAATGTACCATAGTTTATCTAATGATGTACATTGGGCTAGTTTCCATCTCTTTGCTATTGTAAATAATGAAACAATGAATACAAATGTGCATATATCTATTTCTAGCACAGCTCTTATTTCTTTAGGATATATACCTAGTAGTGGGATTGTTGGATCAAATGGTATTTCTAGTCCCAATTTTCTAAGAAAGCACCAAGCTGCTTTCCATAGTGATTGCACCATTTTACATTCCCACCAGCTGTGCGTGAGAGTTCCACTCTCTCCACACCCTTGCCAGCATTTGTTGTGTGATGCTTTATTGAACTTTACTATTGTTGTGGGGGTAAGATGATATCTCATTGTTGTTTTGATCTGTATTCTCTAAGCTAATGTTCTGGGCATTTCTACATGTGTTTGTTGGCAATCTGAATGCCTTCTTTAGTGTAGTGTCTATCCATGTATTTTGCCCATTTTGTAATTAGGTTGTTTGCCCTTTTCTTGTTGAATTGGAGTTTTCTATATATTTTAGAGATGAGTCTCTTGTAAGATGTGTCATTGTCAAATATCTTCCCTGTCTGTAGGTTCTTTCTTCACTCTTTTGGAGAAATCTTTGGTTACACAAAATGGTTTTAATTTTTAGGAGGCCCCACTTGTCCAGTTTATCCTCTTGCTATTCGTGCATTTGCAATTTTATTTGATGGTATATTTATTCCATAGATTAAGGCTTGTAAGTTTGTCCCAATTTTTTTCTTTGATGATCTTTATAGCTTTAGGTTTGATGCACAGGTCTTTGATCCACCTTGAGTTGGTTTTTAGATATGAGTCTTGTTTTGGTTTTCTGCACATAGATAACAAGGTTTGCCAGCATCATTTGGTTTATTTTTGTTTTCTCTTTTCTTTTTTAAATTTATTGTTAATTTTAATGAAAATTTACAGAGACTTTGGATTTCCATTCATTCATTGTTGCACTTTTCTCCCCTTCCAACCCTTCCCTCCAGTACACTACCCTCTTGGAAAAGTAAAAGAAAAATTCTTTCATTATTTTACAATCTCTACCTCCAGGTCCACTCCACTATGCATCCTTCACTCTGGACTTCTGTCATGACAAAAATACATAATAACATATCCCTCCTCAACAGTTTTCTCCCTCATCTGTTTCAATGCAGTATACATTATTGAACCCATCTTTCTCAGTCTCTCCCCAACCCCAAGGTCAGTCCTGTTTAACAACAGTGGCACCATGCAGTATTTGTTCTTTTGTGACTGAAATACTTCACCCAGCATAATGTCCTCCAGGGTCACCCATTTTGAATATTGCATGAGTTCCTTGTTTTTCAATGCAGTGTAGTATTTCATTGTGTGAATATGCCACAGCTTCTCTATCTATTTGTTTGTTGATGGTCTCTTAGGTTGGTTCCAACTCCTTGCTATTGTGAACAAAGCCCCGATAAACATGGGTGTGCATATATCTGCTTGAGTGGCAGTTATGGTCTCTTTGGTATCTCTATTTGCAACTTTTTGAGAAAGCGCCATACCGCCTTCCACAATGGTTGAGCCATTTTACACTCCCACCAACAGTGAATAAGTGTTCCAGTTTCTCCACAACCTTGCAAGCATTTTATGCTTGCTGTTCTGTTAGTTCTGTTAAATTTTGCTATTCTGACTATGGTCGGATGATATCTCAGGGTTCTTTTGATTTGCATCTCTCTTAGAGCTGGGGATTTTGAACATTTCTTCATGTGCTTGTTATCCATCTGAATGTCTTCTTTGGTGAAGTGTCTGTTCATATCCTGTGCCTATTTTTCTATTAGATTATTTATCTTTATCTTGTGTCAGCACCATTTCTTAAAAAGGCTCTTTTCTCCACTTATTTAATCTCTGTCAGAGATTAATTATCCATATGTACATGGATTTGTTTCTAGATTTTTAATTCTATTCCATTAGTCTATGTTGTTGTTGCATACTGTCGAGCCAGAACTGACCTATAGCTGACTTTTCGGTGGGCTTTCAGAGGCAGTTAATTGCATGGGAGGAGGTTGTCTATTCTTCTCCCACAGAGCAGCTGGTGGTCTCGAATTATACCAGTATCAGGCTGTTGGTTACTGTGACTGTGTAGCTTTTGTGATCAGAAAGTGTGAGGCCTTTCAATTAATTTCCCTTCCCCTTGGGATCTCTTTACTTATCCATGATCTCTTTCATTTCCATATGAAGTTGATGATTACTTTTCCACCTCTTTGAAAAATCATGGGATCTGAATTAGGATTGCATTGTATTTGTAGATTGCTTGTGGCAATATTGCACTTTCAGACTGTTATGCCTTCGTATCTATAAACATGGAAGGATTTTAATTTATGTAGGTCTCTCTGGGTTTCTGTTAGTTGTATTTTGTAGTTTTCTTTGTAGAGATCTTTCATATCTCTGGTTAGATGTATTTCTACACATTGTAACTGGCATTGTTTTCCTCATTTCCTTTTCAGGGTTCTTTGTATTACTGTAGAACAATCTGACTACTTTTGTATATTGATTTTATACTGTCACCTTGCTGATTTAGTCAATTAGATCCAGTAATTTTCTTTCTGAGTCTTTGGGATTTCATATATGTAGAATCATATAGTTTGCAAATAGAGATAATTTTACTTTCTTGTTTGCCAATTTGGACGCTTTTATTTCCTTTTCTTGCCTTATTGCTCCAGCTAGGACTTGAAATACAATACTGAATAGGAATGATGATAAAGGGAAACCTGTCTAGTTTCTAGTGACAAAGGGAAATCCTTCACTCTGTCCATTGAAAATAATGTTGGTCATTGGTTTTGTATGTTGTTGTTGTTGTTATGTGCCGTCGAGTGGCCTGCGACTCATAGCGACCCTATGTACAACAGCCCTAAACTCCGCTCTGTCCTGTGCCAATCGCACTGTCTCTGACACTCCCATCCCAATTATCCCAGTCACTGAATCAATCCACCTCATAGAGGGTCTTCCTCTCCTGCGCTGTCCCTCCACCCTCCCAAGCATGATGTCCCTCTCTAAGGATCGGTTTCTTCTCACAACATGTCCAAAGTATGTTAGACGGAGCCTCAGAATCCTTGCCTCCAAGGAGCCACCCAGTTTAACCCTTTCCAGGACAAATCTGTTTGTTTTCCTAGCAGTCCATGGTATTCTCAATACTCTTCTCCAGCACCACAGCTCAAAGGCATCAATTCTCCTTCTATCCTCCTTGATCATTGTCCAACTCTCTGATGCATAATAGGTGATTGCGAAGACCATGGCCTGTATCAGACGCACCTTAGTCTCCAAAGAGATACCATTGCTCTTCAGTACTTTGGAGAGGTCCCTAACAGCAGACTTTCCCATGGCAATGCGCCTTTTAATTTCCTGGCTGCTGGTGCCAAGACTGTTGACTATGGAGCCAAGCAAACTAAAGCTGTGTACAATCTCAATCTCTTCACCATCCATCCTGATGCTGCCAATTGGTCCAGTGGTGAGAATCTTTGTCTTCTTGACATTGAGCCTCAATCGATATTGTAGGTTGCAGTCCTTGACACTCTGCAGCAGGTGCTTCAGGTCCTCCTCAGTTTCAGCAAGCAGGGTTGTGTCATCCGCATAACGCAGATTATTGATAAATTGTCCACCAATCTTGACCCCACATTTCTCCTCATAGAGCCCAGCCTCCCGGATAATCTGTTCTGCATATAGGTTGAAGAGGTATGGAGATAGGACGCATCCCTGGCGTACGCCCTTCCCAATTTTGGACCATGCAGTGTTCCCTTGCTCTGTTCTGACGACTGCCTCCTGGTCCAAGTATAAGTTTCGCATTAGAATGATCAAGTATTCTGGGATTCCCATTCTTCTCAGAGTCAGCCACAGTTTGTATAGATAATTTTAATTTTGGGGGGATTTACCCCCTATATTCCTATATTGCTGAGCGTTTTTATCAGAAAAAGATGTTGAATGTTGTCAAATGCCTTTTTTTTTTGCATCAATTGAGGTTATCATGTGGTTCTTTTCCTTTGTTTTATTGATGTGACAGATTATACTGATTGTTTTTCTAATGTTGAACCATCCTTGCACATCTGGTGTAAATCCTATGACATCATGATAGATGGCTTTTCTAATGAGATGTTGAATTCAATTGCCTAGGATTATTGTTGTAATTTTTTGCATCTGTGTTCATGAGCTCTGGTGGCATCATCTGTAGGGTGTTTAACTGCTAACCCAAAGATGGTTCCTCCCTCAAAGTTTGGCTTCATTAGCACTCTTTGGGAGAAAGATTGGCAATCACCTCTTGAGTGATTTATAATGACTGAACATCTGCTGAGTGGTCAGGTATGGGTTCTGTTCTGACTTGATAGCAAGGTGTTCTAATTGAGATATTCATGAGGAATATTGTTTTTGTATGCCATCTAATCAGAACTGACCCTTAGCTGACCCTCCAGTGGGTTTTCAGTAGCATTAATCACACCAGAGGAGATTGGCCATTCTTCTCCTTCAGAGCAGCTCATGGACTCGAACCATGAGACTTCAGGATTGCAGCTCAGTTTCTTACCACTAGGCCACCAGAGCTCTCTAATAATTTTTTCTTTAGTGGTATTTTTATTTATTTTGGTATAAATTGTTGTTGTCATGTGCCGTTGAATTGACTGTGACTCATAGTGATTCTGTAAATAATAGCTCTGAACCCTGTCCTGTTCTGAGACAGTCTCACTGTCTCTGACACACCAGCCCCCATAAGGCCCAGAACTGTGTCAATCCATCTCATCCAAGGTCTTCCTCTTCTGTATTGTCCCTTCACCCTCCCAAGCATGATGTCTTTCTCCAAGGACTCCCAGCATCATGCCCATAGTATGTGAGACAGAACTTTACAATCCTTGCCTCCAAGGAGCAACTTGGTTTCACCCTCTCTAATACAGACCTGTTTGTTCTTTTGGCAGTCCATAGCATATTCAATGCTCTTCTCCATCACCACAATTTAAAGGTATTGGTTCTTCTGTTATCCTTAGTCACTGTCCAGTTCTCTGCTGCATAGCAAGTAATTGTGAAGACCATAGCTTGAATCAGGTGCACCTCCGTCTCTAGTTGTCCTTATTTCATAGAATGAGTTTGAAGGGATTCCATCTTTTCCTACATTATGAAATAATTTGAGTAGAATTTGTGTCAGTTATTCTCTGGATGTTTCATAGAATTCACAGATAAAGCCTTTGGGGCAAGGACTTTTTTTTTGGCTGAGAGTGATTTTATGACTAACTAATGGTTGTGATGACTTTGTTCAAATTTTCTACCTTTGTTTGTATTAGTTTAGGTTGACAGTGAGGTTCTAAATATTTGTCTATTTCCTCCAGGTTTTCAAATTTTTGCATAGTTCTTCACAGTATTCTGTTATCTTCTTCATTTCAGTTGGTTCTGTTGTGACATAACCTATTTAATTTCTTATTTGTATTTATTTGCACCTTCTTTTCCTTTGTTAGATTTGCCACAGCCCCCTTTCAAAGAACCAACTTCTCATTTTGTTATTCTTTCTACTGTTTTTCTCTTTTCTATTTCATTTGTTTGGGCTTTCATCTTTCTTATTTCCTTTCTCCTAAAGACTACAGGCTTTGTTTACTAGTGTTTTTCTAATTGTCACAGCTGTTGGATTCATTTTGGCCCTCTTTTTAGGTGTGTATGTTTATTGCTAGAAATAAACCACAAATAATTTTTGCTATGTCCTAAAGATTTTAGTATGCTGTGTTTTCCTTCAAGAAAATTTTAAATATATTTTTTATTTCTTCTATGACCCAATGGTATTAAAATATAAGGTGTTGCTTTTCAAGTACTTGATTGCTCTCTCCCCATTTTCTTATTGTTGATTTCTAATTTTATAGCATTGTCATCCGAGAAGATGTTTTGCAATATTTCAGTGGATTTTTTATTTATTTTAGCCTACTTCATGGTTTGTTCTGGAGGATGTTCCATGCATACTGGATAAGAATATGTTTTGAGTTTTTGTTAAGTATTCTATTTATGTATGTAAGATCCAGTTTGTTAATTGCTTTGTTTAGTTCTTCTGCATCTTTTTTTTTTAGTTTCCCTCTATTTGTCTGTCCTTCATCAAATGTGGTGGTTTTAAGTCTCTTGCTAGTACTGTAAAATTGTCTCTTTTTCTCTTCAAATCTGTTAAGGTTTGATTTATGTATCTTGTAACTGTCATTGAGCATGTAAATATCAGTTATAGTTACATTTCCTTGTGTGAATCATAAAAAACTATGGTTAATATTGAGAAGACTGGGAATCCCAGAACATTTCATTATGCTCGCTAAACCTTTATCTAGACCAAGAAGCCATTGTCTTAACGGAGAAAGGGAACACTGCATGGTTTAAAATCAAGAAAGTCTGCATCAGGGTTGCATCCTTTATTTGTACTTATTCAACCTGTATGCTGAGAAAATCATTCAAGAAGCTGAACACTATGAAGAGTGTAAGAAGACTCATCAACAACCTCTGTTATGCAGATGTCACAACCTTGTTTGCTGAAAGTGAGGAGGACTTGAAGTGTTTGCTGCAGAAGATCAAAGGCTATAGCCTTCAATATGGATTGCATCTCAACATCAAGAAAATAAAAATCCTCAACCCTGGACCAATAAGCGACATCAGGAGAGAGAGAAAAAATGAAATTGTCAATGATTTCACCTTACTGAGTTTGCCAATCAACACCATTGGCACCAGAATGAAAAAAACAAAAACAAAAACAACAAACAACCAAAAACGTATTGCAATGGGAAAGTCTGCTATTATAACCTCTCAAAAGTACTGAGGATCTTTAATGTGTTCTACAGCTGAACATGTCAATTTGGATAGGGCAGGAGTTTAAAGCAATTTGTCCCTTTGCTCTAAGTTTTCAAATGTATCAAAGCATAGATTTTTAGAATATTCTGATAATATCGATTTAATTTCCTCTGGTTCTATTGTGATGTCACCTCTATCATTAATTAATAGAATTATTAATGTCTTCTCCTTTTGTTCTTATGTAAGTTTGCCAGTAGTTTGTTAGCTCCTGTTTTTGTTGATGGTTTTAGTTTTTGTTTTTTTTTCACCTCGTTGATTTCAGCTCTTGTTCTTACAAATTCCTTTCTTCTAAATGATGTGGGGTTAGATTGTTGTTCTTTCTTTCAATTTGATGAAGGTCTTGGGCTAGATCATTGTATGAAAACCAATATAAATTAAAATAATTTTTGAAATAAAAAAAAAGTACTGAGGATCAATGATGTTTGTTTAAAGACCAAGGTGTGCCTGATTCGAGCAATGAATGGTCTTTTCCATCACTTGCTATTCATCTGAGAGCTGGACAGTGAATAACAGAAGAAGAAATTATGCCTTTGAGTTGTGGTGTTGGAGGAGGGTGCTGAATATCTTGTGGATGTCCGAAAGAACAAACAGATATGCCTTGGAAAAAGTACATCCAGAGTGCTTCTTGGACACAAGGAATGGCAAAGCTTTGTCTCACATAGCATGTAGCTAGGAGAGGCTCAGAAAGGCATGTCAGGCTTGGGAAGGTAATGCGTCAATGAAGGAGAAGAAGACCTTCAACGAGATGGATTCACACAGTATCTGCAGTTATATGATAAAGTGTGTCAGAGATGATAAAGATGGCATAAGATATGACAGGGTTCAGATCTGTTGTTCATGGTGTCTCTATGAGTCATACTTATAACAACAACTTGTTTGAATGACTTTTCGATCATTGTATGAAGTTTTTTCTTGTGTTGCATGCTGGTTTTATCTTGAACTGTATCTTATAAGAAATGAATATCACCACTCATACTCTTTTTTTTTCTTTGCCTGATGCTTGATATAGTTTTTCCAGTCTTTGATTTTTAGTCTTTTTTACCTAAGATATGTCTCGTGTAGACAGTATATTGATGGGTTATATTTTTGTATTCACTCTGCTACTCTTTTTCTCTTGACTGAGGCATTTAATCCATTCACATGCAATGCAATTATCAACAAAGACAAATTGATTGCCATGGAATCAGAAAGGACATCAGAGGATTTGCAAGTCTGTAAATCACAAGGGAGGAGATTCCCTCTGTTGAATTGAAAAACATTTTACTTTGCTGCCTCCTTTTTTTGTGGTGTGGTTATTTCTTTTTTCTATTTGCTATTTTGTGGGGAGTTCATTTTGCTTATGACTTTTCTTGTAATTCTCTTTATTGCTGTTGCTTTGGTGTTTACAATGTCTTTAAAGTTTTACTCTTTTTTATTCTGATAAGAAATTTTAATAATATTCTTGGAGGTTACCTCTGAGTTAGTATTTTATTTCCACATTGAAAACAGTTCCCTTTCCTTGAAATATCCTTGACTTCCTCTACATTTGTAATTTTTATAACTCCATTTTTTATTCCCTCTTTCTGCTTAGTCATTTTCCTTCATGGCAGTCAGTCAATTTCTGGTTCTTTATTTTTAGTGTCATATGTTAAACACGTTCTGGGTATTTCTGTGTCTGGGTCAGTTTCTGAATGATATAATCATGTATGTTAACTCCAGCTTGTTGTCTGTTGTTGCTCTTGGTGCAAAGAGCTTCCCCTTAGAATGCCTTGTGCTTTTGGTCCAGTTTTAACAAATTCTCTTAGTTACTGTTTCTCTGGAAATGTCCTAATTTTATCTTCATATTTGATCAACAATTTAGATAGGTACAGACTTCTTGGTTAGCCGTTTTTCTGAGTTTTTATAGATTTATATAGATATAGATAGATAAATAGTATATACCATCTTGTCTTTCTGTCTACATGTTTTCTGCTGAGAAATAGGAGCTTATTCTTAGTGATTCCCTTTTGTAAATCCACCCTGTTTCATCTGAGATCTTTTTAGTATTCTTTCTTTGTCTTTACTTTTGGAAAATTTGATGATGAAATGTCTTGACTTTTTTATTCTGGGGGGCCAAATATCTTGTTTGTTTGTGGTTTATTTAGCTCCTCAACTGCACATTTTCTAATAAAGTTTGGGAAATTTTCTACCAGCAAAATCTTTAACAATTTCCCCTGCCACTTTTTTATGGCCTCTTTCTATTCTAGAACCCAATAATGAATACCTTTTGATGTTGTCCTGTATAAGTCTTAAATTGCTTAATTGTATTTCCTTCTTTTTTTCTGATTGTTTTCCTAACAGATTAGTATTAAGGGATATGTTCTCCAATTGTGTGTTCCATTTATAAAATTCTATTCTTTTGTCCTTCCAATATGTTTTTGCAATTTTGATCTTAACATTCTGAATTTCAATTTGCTATTTCTGTATTATGTCTAATTTTCCATTTTTTCCCTATTTAGTGTTGCACAGTTTAAAATTATTTTTTTTGCTATGTTGCCTTCAGTTTCTCAATCTGCAGATGACATTGAATTTTTGTTCTTATGAAAACATTACCAGGAAGTTCCAATAGCCTTTCTTCCTCTGGAAGATTTTCTGGTTCTGTATTTTGATCAATTTTTAGTTCCATCTTATCTTGTTTTTTTTTTTTATTTTTTTTTTAAAACACTAGTTTAAAGTTCTCTTTTGACTCTGAGTCACTGTGGTGCTGTTTTTGTTTTGTTCATTTGATAGAGCCATGTGAGTGTGCTATGCCACTTGCTAGTTTGGAAATTGTTCATATTTCGTTTCCTGACTTCTGGTGAGAGAGGCATAGAGTGGTGATGTGTATGCAACTCTCTGTGTAGAGCAGTTGAAGACAGACTGGGTTGTCTTCTTTCAGGTGAAGCAGAAACCCATCTTCAGTCTTGACCAATGAGTGGAGTGCAGGAGGTGGCTGGATATGTGGCTGAATACTTCCACAGCCTGTTCCAAACAGCACAAAGAAACAGGGGAACAAAACTTCAAAATCAAAAGAACAGAAAACACATAAAAAACCAAAACAAGATTGGGCACTAAAAAATGGAAAAACATCCCCACGTACCCACACTGAGAGGGTGCAGAATAAAAGAGAATCAGAATAGAAAGGTAAACTAAAGGACAAAGAATAAAGAGAAATTTAGAAAAAGAGAGAAAAAAACTTTAAGGGACAGGAACAAAGCTAGAGAGAAGACATGGGGGGTGGGGGTAGAAGAAAAGAAAAAGAAAATAGAAAACAAACCAATTCCTCGAATACAAAAAGTGATGGAAAATTAAAAAGGAAGGGCTTTAAAAAGGGATACTTTGGAGCAGGTAGACTGAGCACTTGTTGGTGCTCTTGTCACTGATATAGTGAGTAGAGACAGGATGTCTGTTTGGCATATGCTTCTGCCAGTCCAGCAGACGGTTGGAGCTGAGGTTCTCAGTAAGGTCAGAGTTTCTACTCATCTAAGAGGTGACTGGGGCACTGAGATGTGAGCTGGACCCTGTGTCTACCTCTTCCTACTTAAGTGGTGCCAAGGAATATCAAACTGCACTAAGAGGAGTAAAAAAAATTGAAGGAGAATCAGAAAATAAAGGCAAAATAAAGGAAGAAGGGTTCTGTGTCCTGTGATGCTTATGTTTTCCTTCAGTGTTGTAAGTACTCTGTCTTTTCATTTTAAACACAGAGTTCTAGAGTTATCAAATCTATCTGTTCTCTTTGTTTTCTGGGATGCTAAGGGTGGGGTGCTGAATCAGCAATAGAGTTTCTGTTGGTTGTGGAAAAGCCTCAAATAGTCCACTTGTCCAAGAACCACCTCTTTGCCTGTCAAGGGGGTGAGTGCTTGCAAGGTACTCAGTTAGAGATGGCTAAAGACATGGTCACTGTCAAGTTGAAATCCCTAAGGTACACTCTTTGTGGACCTAGCATATATCAGAGAAGCATGTCCAGTGAAAGACAAAACCCCCATCAGAAGTGGTATCCCTAATAATTCAGGGATGATTGCAGGCCAGGCAGGCATGGCACACTCCATTGGTTCCTGGAGAGAGACTGTGAATATAGAGCTGTGTATGCTCTCAATGCCAGATAAGAAACATAAGGGAGTCTGGTTTCAGGTGGCAATTAGATGGGCTTGGGAACACCATCATTCACTGAGGGGAAGGCTAAGGAATTACTTCCTTGGTCTCTAGGATGCCCCAGGGGGATGGGAGAGGGGGAGATTGTACTTTTCCATTATCACCTAGTTTCCAGTGTGGATACTATCTCCATCCCAGATTCCCACATTGAGTATCTAGCTGTTCAACATTGCCAAACAATACTGTTTACAGTTCTGTGTTGTCTGTCTGCTTATGCTATGCTTTCCTTCAGCCAGTATTTGAAGTAGTTTGTCTGGAATTATCACCTACAGCTGTTACCTTCGGCTTTCTTAGGTCAAGGGGGCCTGAAATGCCATTTGTTTGGTCTCCCATTTGCCCTGGATGTCCCATTATTATCTTCTTGCCTGTATGATTTCTGCTGAGAAGTTGTGGCTTATTCTTTTTGGTTCTCCTTTGTAAATAACTCTTCATTTCCCCTGAGTTGCTCTCAGTATTCTTTCTTTGCCTTGAATTTTGGAGATTTTTATTGTGTTAAACTTGATTCTTTTTCTTTTGGAGTCTATTTAGTTCGGAGTTTGCTCAGCTTCTTGAATGCATGTTATTGTTGATTACCTTCAAGGTGAGCACGACTCATAGCGACCCTATGAACAAAAGGCCTGAAGTCCCTCTACAACTACCGACATTTATCAAAGTTCATAGAGTTTCTGGAGGCATGTTATTTAGGAAGTTGCTGCCACTCCTGCTTCCAATACTTGCCCTTCACCCCCCCGCCCCCCATATTATTTGCAAGGTTTTTCTTTCAGAAAATCTTCAACATTTTTCCCTGTGATTTTTTTTTTTCTTTCTCTCCTTCTGTTCTGGAATTCCAAATACACAAGAAGTAATTCCTCTTGATGTCGTCCCACATAGTTCTTGTGCTTTCTTCATTTTCCTTCCTGACTGCTCCGCTAACAGCTCGGTATTGACGGATTCATCCTCCATCTCACGAAGTCTAGGCTCTATTTCTTCAATTCTGCTCTTTTGTCCTTCCAATGTGTTATATATTCCTGAAGTTTTAGTCTTAATGTCCTGGAGGATTTTTGTTTGTTATTTTATTTAATGAAAGTTTACAGAAAGATTAGGTTTTCATTCATTAGCTGATGCACACGTACTTCCCTGTCCCTTCTTTACCCCTTCCCATTTCACTTTGTAACGCACCTCTTGCTCCAGATTGTGAATGGTCATACAAGCAATGCCTATTCATCCTTTCCTTCCAGACAGTCTTTCCCTTCATCCATTCCAGAGCAGTGCTCATCATCTATCCATGCTTTTCCTGGACTCTTTCCTCTTTGCCCTGTGCCAATCTTATTTTATAACAGCAGTCTTATGTGATAGTTGTCCTTTTGTTATTGAGAATATTTTACTCAATATTACACAGTACTGAAAAACAGTGAACTTGTAAAACACAATATCACATGGATAAATCGGGAACACATTATGTTAAATGTCGTATATTTCAATTTACTTCTTTGGTATTGCTTCTCATTTTTTATCTATTTGATCTTGTGTTGTTTTAAAAAATTGTTCTAGAGTTTTGTGTATATTTTCCTGAATTTTGTCTATGATACAGTTGCTTGTTGTCTTTGCAAGTTTCTTTGAACTGTTTGAATGCATCATTTCTTATTTTTAATAATATTTGGGAAATTTTCTTCCAGCAAGTGTTGTCCAATGTCCTCTGGTTTTCTTTTTCTTTTTTTGTGCCCTCCTGTCCTGGAATTTTGTCACACACAAATTATTCTACTTACTGTTATATTATCTAATTTTTTATGTTTTCTTTCCTTCCTTTTTCTGATTGTTTCTCTCACAGATTTGTATGGAAGAAATTTTTCCTCCAGTTCACTAGTTCTGTGTCTATTTCTTTAATTCTTCACTTTTGTCTTTCAATATGTCATCTGTTTCTTAAATTTTACTTAACTGCAATCCTGAAGGAATGTGGTTCAAGTCCACCAGCTGCTCTGTAGGAAAAAGATGGACAATCTCCTCCCGTGAGATTAACTGACTCTGAAAACCTAATGGAGGGTCAACTATGGGTCAGTTCTGACTCTGTGGTATACAACAACAATCTAAATTAAAATTTGTTGTTGTTGTATTATCTCTAATTTTCCATCTCACATATCTATTTGTTCCTGCATAGTTGTTTTTGTTTCCACATTCTTCCCTGTTTGTGTTTTTCTCAATTTGTTGAAAACACAACTATAATTTTAAAGAATTTCCTAATAGGAAGTTCCCATAGTTATCTTACTCTACATTTTCTAGTTCTTTATTTTGGTCACCTTTTAAGTACCATCTTATCCTGAACCTTTGAAAAGTTTATGTTGCCTCTGAGATACTGTAGTATTGTTGTCTTTGCATTGTTTTATTTGAATATATAAAATTAAACCATACAAGTGTATGTGTAACTTGCTAGTTTGGTAGTTCTTAATGTTTCACCTCCCATGTTCTATCAGATGTGAAAGAAGATAGTGGTGTGTATATAGTTCTGTTTGTGAAGAGCTCTTGAGGATAGACCAGGTTAGTCTTGGCTGCATTCTTTATTTTTTAAAAAATAAAATTTTATTTTCATTGTGACTTTAACAAACATTTACAGAGAAGTTACATTTCTATTCATTCATTGTTGCACATCTTACCCTCTCATCCTTCCTTCCCCCTCCCCCAGTTCACCTTTTTTCTTTTTCTTTCTTTTTTTAAAAAATTCATTCATTGTAGCACAATTGCCCACATCCCCCAGGGGACCCTGGAGCACATCATGCTGAGTGAAATATCTCAGTCACAAAAGGACAAATACTGCATAGCACCACAGTTATAAAGCAAGTTTGTTTGATATGGGGGTGAGGTGGAAAGAGAATAGGATAAGAGTGGATAGATAATATGACCATTATGTTGGAATAGTTGAAAGAATAACTGTTTAAAAAGAATATATGATTAGGTATTTTACACATGATAATAGCCTACAATAAAAGGTCTATCATTGCAAAGAGGCTGCATCCTTTAGTCAGTTAGGTGGAATAGGAGCTGACCTTGCCCAGTGAGTGCAGCTGCAGGGATTGTACATGTGGTTTTGTAGCATTGGTGTCTTTTGTCAGATGGGACAAAGAAACACCCAAGATTGAACAGTAACAGAAAATAGACAAAATCAATACTGAGAGAGGGTACAAAAAGAAGGAGAATCAAAACAGAAAGAAAAAGTAGAAAGACAGTAGGGGAGAAAAGCTTGTTAAGAGAAAAGAAAAGAAATAAAAACCCAGCAAATCAATTGTAGAGAAGAAGAGAAAGCAAAAGTTATGGGGGGAAAAAAGCACCAGAAACCAACTACCCAAAGCAGACAACAATTCAAAAAGTGATGTGGAACAAAAAATAAGGAGGAAAAGAAGGGACCTTGGAGGAGGCGGGCTGTGTACCTAATTGATTGCCTTGTGGTAGGTGGAGGCAAGTTGCCTGATCTGGAAGTTTGTGATTAAGGTATCCAGTCTGGTCAGAATTTCTGCTCCTTTGAGAGGTGACTGAGGCCTCAAGAAGTGAGCTAGGCAATGGACAGCAGCTTTTCTGGTCGAGGAGATGTTTAAGTGTGAGACACTTGGCCTGAGATGCAGTTTCTGTTGGCCTCACAGGAGCCCGGTGCCATCTGCCTGGATAAAGACGTTGTCTTTGCAAGCCCCAGAATTGGATGCAGTCACAGAACCCAGGCAGAGATGGCTAGCAAGGACAGATAGTTACTGTCAATCTTAAATAACCGAAGATGGTGTACTCTATGCAAGATGCACTGATCCAAGGGTGGCTGTGGCTTGTGATGAGTGAAGTATCCACAAGGGTGCTCAGCGGGAGGCAAGGGCCCCAGAGATGGTGCCCCTACCAATGCAGCAGTAGTCTGCAGAACTGGCACTGCACAACATGCAGGTTCCAGAGGGATTCTCTGAGTGTAGAGCTGTTTGTGTATCACAACCAATAGGTACAAAATAGCATGAACCTGGAGTCAGCAAGAGCTGAGACAAGGTAGGGGGAAAACGCCAGCCACCTGAAGTGTGTGTGTGTGTGTGTGTGTGTGTGTACCAGTGGCTTTCTTGGTCCCTGGAAGAGGATAGACAACAGGGAGAAAAACATGCCTTTCCTGCTGTCAGCCAGCTACTGTATGGACACTGTTATAATCCAAATAGAATACTAACTCGATAGTCACTTATAGCAGCCATGCCTCAAGGTTTACAACTCTGTCCTCTGTTAGTCTCACTATTTGATATTTTCACTCAGTTTCTTCCTTCAGTAATGTTTGAATTACTTTTTTATCCTTTCCTTTCTGGACTTGAGGTTGGAATTAACCTTTGTGTCTATTATCTTTCTTTTCTGGTATCTTGTTGCAGAGGGTTTGAGATCATCTGCTCTCTTACTCAGATTGTAGTTTTGTTGTTGTGCACTGTTGAGTCAGAACCGACTCATAGCTGATCCTCCTGCGGGTTTTCAGAGGCAATTAATCACATGGGAGGAGACTGCCCATCCTTCTCCTGCAGAGCAGCTAGTGGATTAGAACTGTGTGCCTTCGGGGTTGCAGTACAGTTTCTTGCCAATAGGCCTCTTGCTTATTTATTTTTTGAACCTTCTAATGTGTTCTGGTCAAAGTTGCTCCGCCTAGCCTAACATCTCACCCAGAAGTTCTGAGTCGTGTCTGTACTGAGTTCAAACCACCAACCTTTCAATTGGTAGCCAAGCACTTCTGTTTATGCCATCCAAGGACTCCATCAGTAAACTCCAGGAGGTTGCTATGCTTATCTTAAGAATTTCAAATTTTTAAATGTATACTGCATTGAAACAGATGAGGGAGAAAACTGTTTAAAAGGGATATGTGATTAGGTATTATTGTCATGACAGGAGTCCAGAATGAAAAATGATAGTGGAGTAGACCTGAGGGGGAGGGATTGTAAAACAATGGGGGACCTTTTCTTCTACTTTTCAAAGAGAAGAGTGTACTGGGGTGGGCAGGGAGAAAAGTGCAACAATGAGTGAGAGGAAATTCAAAGTCTCTATAAATTTTCATTAAAATGAATAAGAAAAGGATTAAAAAAAGGAAATTCAAATTTTCATAGATTTTAAAATTTTAAGGAGCTGATAAAATATGTTCTCTTATTTTTACATAAAATTAATGAATTTATGTGCTATATGACAAGAGAATTAATAGGATTGAGTTTCTTAATGCACTCAGGGCTCCCCCCACCTGGAGCACCCTAATGACAAAGGCAGCATGAAGGGGTGGTCTGTTAGGGAATGGAGAAGTGGACTTCAATACTACTTCAGGGTTGGTCCTCTAAGCCACCCAGAATAAAAGAACTCACCATTTTTGAAGGGAGCGCTGGTGGCTTGTTGTTGTTATGTGCCATTAAGTTGATTGTGACTCATAGGAACTCTATTAACAATAAATATGAACCCTATCCTATCCTGAGCCAGTCTCACTGTCTCTGACATATCTACCCTCATTACCTCAGTCACTGAGTCAATCCATCTCATCTAGGGTCTTCCTCTCCTGTGCTGTTCCTCTACCCTTCCAAGCAGTATGTCTTTCTTTAAGAACTGGTCCCTCTTCACAACGTGCCCAAAGTATGTCAGATGGAACTTCAAAATTCTTGTTTCCAAGGAAAAATCTGGTTTCACCTTTTCTAGAACAGACCTATTTGTTCTTTTGGTAGTACACAGTTAGTATGTTCAATACTTCTCAAGTACCATGACTCAAAGGCATCAATTCTTCTGTCATCCTTAGTCATTGTCCAATTCTCTGATGATGGATAGAAGTAAAAGACCGCGGCCTAGATGAAGTGCATCTTAGTAACGTCTAGACTGACATTACTCTTCAACACTCTGAAGTGGTCCCTGACAGCATATTTCTCCAGTGTAATTTGTCTTTTGATTTCCTGACTGCTGGTCAGAGTGTTGATTGTGAAACTGAGCAAGTTAAAATTGTAAACAATCTCATTCTCTT
Source organism: Elephantulus edwardii (assembly GCF_000299155.1). Classification (NCBI taxonomy): domain Eukaryota; kingdom Metazoa; phylum Chordata; class Mammalia; order Macroscelidea; family Macroscelididae; genus Elephantulus; species Elephantulus edwardii. Next base: position 3,468,671 of record NW_006400017.1, read on the forward strand.
CTCCATCTGTCATAGTGCTGCCAATTCTATATCGAAGACCACAACCCTTGACCTTCTGCAGCAAATGCTTTACGTCCTCTTCAGTTTCAGCAAGCAAGGTGGTTAACATTTACATAACACAGGTTGTTGATGAATCTTACTCCAATTCCGTTGTCATATTCCTCATAATAAAGTCTAGCCTTTCGAATGACCTAATCAGCATATAGATTGAAAAGGTATGGAAATCTGGTGGCTTAGTGGTAAGGAATTGCACTGGCAACACAAATTATGTGATTTGAATGTGGAGAGTTGACATTTTTTGTTCAATCTTATTGGAAGAATGAAAGTGTGTGTTATCTATGGAGTATTTTGCCATTTTAAAGTATTTTCACATAACCCACCGAGTCTTGCTCTTGACTTGATTCTATGTGATAGAGACTCTCTGCTGTCTGAGGTTGTAAATCTTAATGGGAGTAGTCTATGGTTTTTCTCCTTCAGGGCTGCTGGTGGATTAAAACTGTTAACCTTTTGATTGGCAGCATTGACACATAATGCACTATGCCATGAGGGCTCCTTTCTCTACTGAAAGCATATACTCCTTTTAGTAAGTCAGAGCTGCGGAATGGCATTTATACCCCGGGAGGCATAAAACCAAGCAAAACCGACTCCTAAGCAGCCCAGTTGCTTTCGTTTCTAACTCAGGGTGGAATAGAAGAGTGCTCCTTAGGGTTCTCAGCGGTGACTCTTCACAGGAGTGTCTCTACATCCTTCTTCCAAGCGTCTCTGGATGGGTCCAAACTTCTAATCTTTCAACTAGCAGCCAAGAACATTAACACTGTTTGCATTAACCACTGGCTTTCATTTGTACATAGCATCTAAGTGAAGGCAAAATGCCTGTTCTGTAAATATGTTGTTGTTGTTTTGTGCCGTTGAGTTGCCTGTGACTCATAGTGACCCTATGTATAACATCCCTAAACTCTGCCCTATCCTTTGCCAATCTCACTATCTCTGACACACCTACCTCCATTACCCCAGTCACTGAATCAATCCATCATCGAGGGTCTTCCTCTCCTGCACTGTCCCTCCACCCACCCAAACATGAAGTCCCTCTCCAAGGACTGGTCCCTCCTTGCAACATGCCCAAAGTATGTCAGATGAAGCTTCAGAATCCTTGCCTCCAAGGAGCTGCCCAGCTTCACCCTCTCTAGGACAAACCTGTTAGTTTTCTTAACAGTCCATGGTATATTCAACACTCTTCTCCAACACCACAGCTCAAAGGCAGAAATTCTCCTCCTATCATCCCTAGTAATTGCCCAGCTCTCTGATGCATAGTGAGTGACTGAAAAGACCATGACGTGTATCAGGCACACCTTAGTCTCCAGACTGACATCCTTGCACTTTAGTACTTTAGAGAGGTCTCTCCAACTGCAGTCTTTCCCATCACAATACGTCTTTTAATTTCCTGGCTGCTGGTGCCAAGAGTGGTGACTGTGGAGCCAAGCAAACCAAAACTATGAACAATCTCAATCTCTTCACCATCCATACTGATGCTGCCAATTGGCCCAGTGGTGAGAATCTTTGTTTTCTTGATATTGAGTCACAATCTATACTGAAGACTGCAGTCCCTGACCTTTCACATCAAGCGCTTCAGGTCCTCCTCAGTTTCAGCAAGCAAGGTTGTGTCATCTGTATAACACAGATTGCTGATGATTCTTCCTCCAATCCTGATGCCACATTTTCCCTCGTAGGGCCCAGCCTCCTAGATAATCTGTTCTGCATAAAGATTGAAAAAGTATGGAGACAGGATACAGTCCTGGTGCACACCCTTCCCAGTTTTGAACCATACAGTGTTTCCTTGCTCTCTTCTGAACCTCCTGGTTCAAGTATAGGTTTCACATTAGCACAATCAAATGTTTTGGATTCCCATTCTTCTCAGAATTAGTCACAGTTTGTTATGATCCACACAGTCAAATGCGTTTGCGTAATCAATGAAACAAAGATAGACATTCTTCTGGTACTCTTTGCTTTCAACCAAGATCCATCTAATATTAGGTACAATATCCCTAGTACCACGACCCTGTCTAAACCCAGCACTTCTGGTAGTTCTCTGTTGATGTGTTGTTCCAGTCGTTTTTGGATAATCTTCAGCAGAATCTTGCTTGCATGCGATATTAATGATATTGTTCAATAATTTCCACACTCTGTGGGATCACCTTTCTTTGGGATGGGCTCTTTAGCACTTTGGAGAGGTCCCTGACAGCAGACTCCCTCAATATAATTAATCTTTTGATTTCCTGACTGCTGGTGCCAAGAGTGTTGATTGTGGAGCTCAGTAAATGGCAACTGTTAAAACCTCAACCTCTTCTCCATCCATCATGAATATATATAAATATACACTTTTGGTCAGGATTTTGTGCATGTATAATCTGGTATGTATTTTGTACTTTCTCTACATCTCAGTTCCGACTAGCTGTCCAGCTAGTGCTCAATACACACTTGTGGCCAGGACTACTATATCGGACCATGCAGTGTGGGAAGTAAAATTTTATACTAAATATTTATAATAAACCAAATGCTGTATTAGTATATGAGGGAGGCCCAGATACAAACTAGACTTTACCCTGAAGCACCAATGCAGACCTTAGGTTTTCACAGGGGTGCAGACCTTAGGTGTTCACAGGGGTTAAGCGCTAAGGCAGACCTTAAGAGTTTGCGCAATGCTTGTATTGTATTTGCTAACCTCTCCCTCCTGAGTCAGGCATAAGGTTTTCAATAAAAAGAGCTTAGCTTCATTTGCATAAATTCTCTTTGTGATTTGCTCCATGGCAATTCCCTGGCAATTTTCAATAAAGGCACAGGGAAGCTGGGTTTGGTGCTGCTTCAGTTGTGGGAACTGCTCGCTCCTGCTTTACCTCTCTGTTTTCTCCTACATTCTTGGTGTCCCATGTCTTCTTTTATTCTTTACCCTGGGTTGGCAGCAATGCAGGTCCCAGGCAAGAGGATTTGTGTCAAGGTCATGCAGTCCTTTAATGGCAAAGAGCAGAGAGCTGGATTAGAATAAAGATTTGAGCAGTTACGCCTCCTCCTGGAGAGACTTTCTGGGGATCTCTTGAATTCCAATCATCTGAATCTTTTGTTTCCTTCCTTCAGCTCCACCTACCTTTTTTTTTTTTATACGTTGGTATTTCAGTTCCTTTACTCCCTATACAAAATGGTTGTTTTTAAAAATACATGACAGAGTCACTAGTGGGCAGTAAAATAAACGTAAAGGCTCATAGCTGACATTTCTCACCAGTTCAGGAGACTAGAAAGGGTTAGGAAACATTAGAGCGTGTCGTGCATAGTGAAGTCATCGTGTGAAATGTGTCTCATTTATGCCTAGCTGTACTTACCTATCGTCTTGTCATCTCTGACTGAGGATTATTTAAAGTGAACAGAGGCTTGGGAATTCCCAGTGACGGACGGTATGATTTCCCTCTAGACTTGCCTTTTTGAGAAGTGAGAGTTGGAGCTAGGATGTGGTTGCTTTCTGTTGCTCTCCCACTCACCCCACTTCCCTGTGGACGTGCTTGTGCAATTTGTTTCCCTGACACCACTCAGAATTGCAACAGAATCATCTCTGTTCACTTAGCAGTGTCTTAGGCTGACGAAGGAATGGCAAGAAATAAGAGCGAAACTGGAAAATGTACCCAACACCTGAATGACTTTTGCTTCCCAGTCAGCCACTTCAAGCAAGACTGTATGTCTGGATGAGGCTGAGTTTGAAATTGAAATGCACAGAACTTGAACATCCTTGTGCACTGGACTGCCTACTATCCTCCAGTGTTTGAGGGCAGGTCTGGCTGTGGCAGGAGAAAGAGGGTGGGCACCAGCTATTCATTCATTGTAGAAATATGTGTGGAGCGCTTACTTTTGTCGTAGCTCTCTTTCTGTTAGTAGCTGCCATTAAGTTGTCCCTGTTTGGGCAACATCACACACAAGGGAATGAAATATGTCTTGGTCTTGGGCCATCTCCATGATCAGTTGTACATTGCACCCTTGTGATTCATAAGGGTTTCGTCGGCTGACTTTCTAGAGTAGATTACCAGACTTTTCTCCTTAGTCTATTTTAATCTGGAGGTCCCACTGGAAAGCTGTTCAGCATCATAGCAACATGACAGATAGCAACTAACAGATGAGAGAGGCTGTAGGTGAGGTGCATTAGTAAAAATGGAACCTAGGTCTTGCATATGCAAGCTCAATTCTACCACTGAACCACACTGCCTCGGGTGAAATTCTAGGTGCTAAAAATGTAGTAGTGAAAAGAGAGACTCTAACTTCTCCAAAAGGTACCCGAGCAAGTGCAGCAAGAAATAGACCTCACTGTAGCAGCATGCACACTCAATTGTAGGAAAAGCGTGTTTCTCATATTGATCGTAACATATTTCAGGGCTGATGGTGTCCTTTCCTGTTTCTGAGGAGTAGTCCTCCTGAGAGGACAGGTACACATTTACAGCACCACAGACAGATGGCCTAACTGAGAAGAAGTGCAATGGGTATGCGGGGAGGAGTAGGACTGAAAGATGAAGTCGTCTGGGAGGACAGGGTTACTGTCTTCAAGACTGCTCCTTCCCCACTCTAATCTACCCTCTTCTCCCTGATGTTGACGCTGCCTACCACTTCAGAGAAAATATTAGGAAGAAGCTTTCAGAAACCTCATAAGCGAAAAGGTTGAGTGTTTGAATTCACTACTCATTTCACAGGAGAAAGATGTGTCGATCTGACACTGGAAAACCTGGGAAACCCTGTGGGACAGCTCTACTCTGTCCTGTATGGTTGCTAGGAGGCAGAATCTACTTGATAGGAGTGGGTTAAGGTATGAATACTCTCAACTTCCTGACCTCACATCCAGACTTCTCCTTGATGTCATTCAATATTCCTCTCTCCATTCTCTCTCCTCTCTTGCTTCTTTTCAAAGCCTACTCTCCCACTCAGGTCACAAAGGCATGCTCCTGATTTTTTCTATGTCTGTTTTTCATTCCTGTCTTTTCTCCTGGCCCCATCACAATTGATACACTCATTTAAGAAGCTCATATGTTAAACAAACAGTCTCAGCCCAACCCCAATCCCAATCCCCTCTTTCCTTCTTGAAATTTGGACTTGCCTTCTGGGCCAACTCTCCCTTCTAGTCTGGTCCTACTTCCTTGGCCATTTTCCTCAGCCTCCTTGGTGAATTCTCCTTCCTTCCTTCCTTCTTTCCTTCCTTCCTTCCTTCCTTCCTTCCTTCCTTCCTTCCTTCCTTCCTTCCTT
>NW_006400017.1:3474038-3489223 GCF_000299155.1 Elephantulus edwardii
CCTCTCTTCTTTCCTTCCTTCCTTCCTTCCTTCCTTCCTTCCTTCCTTCCTTCCTCCCTCCCTCCCTTCCTTCCATTTCACTATGCAAACTCCCTGAATCCAGCCCTTCACTAGTTTTCTCCTTCCTCACATGTATCCTGAACCATCTAACCTGATCACTCTCTTGCCTTTGGCCATCTTCTCTGTGCGCATGCCTACCCACAGGCAAGATGACACCTACACGTCTCACCTGACACCTTGCCTTGATATCTAATTGACTAGAAGGGTTTTGACTAGAAGAGTGACCTCAGCGAGAGGTGTGAGGTTTCTGAAATCACAGAAGCACAGAAGGCTTGAGACCTAAGCCATCATATCAAGGGCTGGATGGGAAGAGGGAGGTGTTGAATGGGGTAGGCAGTAGTAGAACGAGATGCTGGTGGAGCAGAGGAAAGGGATGGGTCAAGACACATTTGCCAAGTGCGGGAAGCAACACTGAATCCATTAGTTATTTCTCTAATTGGGAAATGTCTTTCGTCTGCTCCTTTCTGTAAAATGCTTCTCTGTTAGATGCTGTTCTAAATCTGAATATTGTAATTAAGGCAGACTAGGAAGAAGGATTGGCCATCCACTTCCGAAATAACAGGCCTTTGAAAACCCTAAGTATAATAGGTCACAGTTAGAGTAGACTAGCAGATATGGCAACTGAGGCTGAGCTCTCAAATATGGAAACACAAAAGAAGAGGAAGAGTTGTAAGTAGACATTAGTGATTGGAATGTGGAATGTGAGAAGCATGAATGTAGGAAAATTGGACATTGTTAAGAAAGAAATGGAACACTTAAATATTTATACACTAGGTATTGATGAAATAAATGAGTTGGACTGGTCTGGGGCATTTTGAATCATAAGATCTACTATACCAGAGATGACTAGGTGAGGAAAAATCGTATTGCTTTCATAGTTAAAAATGTCATTTCTAGCTCCATCTTTAAATACAGTGTTGAGAGTGATAGGATAATATCCATATGCATTCAAGGAAGTCCAGTGAATACCACTGCCATTCAAATATATGCACCAACAACTAGAGTCAAGAAAGAGGAAATAGAAGATTTTCTCAGGCCTCACATACCTCAAACCTAACTCACCCTCTTCCTCTCCTTCAATATGTCTTTTCCCCATTTGAGTTATCTAGTGCTGCTGTAACAGAGTGCATGATTTTAATACAGAAGTGTATTATCTTACATTTTGTTGTCTTACAGCTTAGGATGCAAGAAATCTAAATTCAAAGTGTTGGCATTAGGTGAACTTTCTCTGTTGATTCTGGGGGAAAAGCTTTTGTTTTGGTCAGCATTTGTAGGCTTGCTCTTCCTTGGGGATCTGAGTGCCAGGATTTCCCTTTGTCCAGAAGTTTCCCGGTGCAGAAACCTGAGTCCAGAGAGTGTGCGGCACACTTGACTCTTCCGTCTTGGTGATACTAGGGCCCCTCTTCTGCTTGCTTCTGTTGTCCTTATTAATTATGAGATAAAAGACATTATAGATTATAGGACAATTCTCTTGGCACTAGAGACATTATCACTAATGTCAGATGGATCTTTGCAGAAAGCAAAGAGTAACAGAGATAGAGAAAGAGCTATCTGTGTTTCATTGACTATGCAAAGGCATTTGACTGTGTGGATCACAACAAATTGTAGTTAACCTTGAAGAAAATGGGAATTCCAGGACCCTTGATTGTGTGTATGCAAAATCTATATTGGACTAAGAAGCAGTTCTCAGTACAGAGCAGGGAAACATTGCATGGTTCAAAATCAGGAAGGGAGTGTGTCAGGGATGCGTCCTGTCTCCATATTTTTTACTTATATGCAAAACAAATGATTTGGGAGGCTTTTTATGAGGAAGAATGCATCACCAGGAATGGAGGAAGATTCATCAGCAACCTACGTTATGTGGATGTTACAACCTTGCTTGCTGAAACTGAGGAGCACCTGAAGTGTTTGCTGTAGAAGGTCAAGGACTGTACTCTTCAATATGGATTGAAGCTCAACATCAAGAAGACAAAGATACTCATCACTTGGCATTCTCAACAACTGGCAGCACCATGATGGATGGAGAAGAGATTGAGGTTGTTAACAGTTACAGCTTGCAGAGCTCCACAACCAACACTCTTAGCACCAGGGGTCAGGAAATAAAAAAATGAATTGCATTAGGCAAATCTGTTGCCAGGTATCTTTGCAGAGTACTGAGAAGCAATGAAGTCACTCTAGAGACTAAGGTGTGCCTGATATAGGCCATAGTCTTTACAGTTACTTGCTGTGCATCGGAGAACTGGACAATAACTAAGGATGACCGAAGAATTGAAGCCTTTTAGTTGTAGTGCTGGAGAAGAGTTTTGAACATTCCATGGACCTCCAAGAAAACAAATAGGTCTGCCTTGGAGTGGGTGAAACCAAACTTTTCTTCGAGGCTAGGATTTTGAAACTTTGTCTCACATACTTTGGGCATGTGGCCAGGAGGGATTGATCCTTGGAGAAGTACATCATGCTTGGAAGGGTGAAGGGAAAGCACAGAAGAGGAAAATCCCTCATGAGACAGATTGATACAGTAACTGGGGCCATGGGGGTAGGTGTGTAGAAGTCAGGGAGATTGGCTCAGGTCAGATTTCAGAGCTGCTATACATTGGATCGCTATGAATTGCAAGTGACTTGATGGCAAATAACAACAGTTCCTCCCCTACCCCCTTTTTAGAATATTCTCTCATCTGCTGAAATTGCCTTTGTGTAAAAGACAAGTCTAATTAACTCCCTTTCAGTCTTCACCCACAGGAGTGATTTTCCCATGCAAGTCTTCCCTCACCCCACAACTTGTCTATTGCTCACTGGGGTGCACACACATTGGTACAATCTCTAAACACTAGCCATTATACATGAGTACTTTTTTTTTTACACGAGTACTTTTGGGTCCTCTCATTCTCCCTTGACCTCCTCTGGAAGGATCACATTATCTCTCCTTGTGTGCTTAGCAGACACAATCTGAACTCTCTCAGATGTGTGAATTTTCAGGTAGAATTACACCTAGATAGAATCTTTTCTCTATTGGACCCATCCTTGAGTCTTACACAGACTCCTACATATTATTATTTATGTCTTAGACACAGATGTATAGAGACATACACAGTGCACACATTCACCCACTCTGACCTCCGTGCATTGGGCTGTGCTCCAGAGAAAGGACAATGAGGACTAGTCTCCGCATTCCCAGCCCCTCACCCCACACCCTGCTGCAGGAAGGTTGCACACAGAGAAGTTAGAAAAGTGCTCAGGGGAAGCAGTCAGGAAACAGATGGCATTAGCCTCACTGGGGGACAAGGTGTAGCTGAGCTGAAGCAAACAAACAAAAGGAGTACAGAATGCAGGGTTTCTCACAGCCAGTCAGAAGTACCAGAAGAAAGAGTTAATGGAGAAAGCTACTTGATGTGAGCCATGCCTGTGGTACTGGGATGCCACCAACACATAGGCACCTGGCCAGGGAGGAACTGGCGACTAGAACCCTGGCTTAATTATCTTCTGTCTCTGATCTCTTGTTGCCTTCCATTGGTTGAACTCAACTACAGATCAGATAGGAAAGAAGCCCATCAAGTCTGCTGAGACACAGAGGAGAGTGAATAAAGATGGAGACAGATGTTGGACAAAAGTCCCCTAGCTCAACTGTCTTCACTGCTTTAAAACCAATAGCTTCACTTCTAGCAGCGATTTCTTTAGTTCCAAAATAGAGATAATGCACACTTAACTCATTGGACTATTGTTAGTACTAAATATCCAGAAAGTGCTGCTTCTTGTTGTCATGTGCCATCGAATGGCTTGGGACTCATAGCAACCCTATGTACAACAGCTCTAAACCCTGCTCTATCCTGTGCCAATCTTATTGTCTCTGAAACATCAATTCCTATTACCCCAGTCACTGAAACAATCCATCTCAACAAGGGTCTTCCTCTCTTGCACTGTCCCTCCACCCTCCCAAGCATGATGTCCTTCTCCGAGGACTGGTTCCTCCTTGCAACCTGTCCAAAATATGTCAGATGAAGCTTCAGAATCCTGCCTCCAAAGAGCAGCCTGGTTTCACCTTCTCTAGTATGAACTGTTTGTTCATATAAAGGGCTGACTAGGGGAAGATAGGAATTGAATGACGTAGGTGGGAGTAGAAGGGAATGCTGGTGGAGCAGGGAAAAGGGTGGTTCAAGATTTACGTGTCAAGGGCAGGGACAACACTGAATCTATTGGTTATTTCTATAATTGGGGAACTATCTTTCATCTGCTTTTTTCTGCAAAATGCTTGGCTGTCAGATACTGTTCTAAATCTGAGCATTCAAATTAAGCCAGACTAGGAAGTAGGACTGGCCATCCACTTCTGAAATAACAGACCTTTGAAAACCCTGTGTATAATAAAAAAATGCTTAGTACACAGTAAACATACGATATACCTTAGCAATTACCATCATCACTTGGCTGCACCAGAAGAAATTCCAGAGATGCTTTCTCTTGTCATACTTCTGGCCTGCCCTTCTTCTGTGCTCCTTAGAGGCCTGTAAGCAAACCAGGAGTGAAGGCTTGCAAGAAGAGAACTAGGGGAGCCCCACATAGGGAGAAGTTCGTATCAAGGTCCAAAGATGAGAAAAAACCAGCTCCATTCTGAGGTTTTGTGCAAAGAGGCCATGAGGAGATGTGGAGAGCTAGAAGGCAAGGGAACGTGGAGATTGGAGTAGAGGATGGGCTTGTTGGGGGAGGCGATGGGGAGTATCTTCATTGTGTAATGTTGCCGTAACAGAGACACTACATGTGGGTGACTTTAACACACAGAAATTAATTCTTTCACAGTTTCAACTCAAAACTCAGCCTTGTCATTACGTTGGAACCTACTTGTAGCTGAACCTTCAGAGGGTTTTTGGAGGTTGGTAACACTTATGGGAGAAAGTTGATCATCTTTATACCTTGGAGCAGATGGATTCAAACCCCCAGAGAAGTGCCATGTTTGGGTTGGCAGGGCTGCTCTGCAGATTCACACAGTTTATTGTTATGTGCCATCGAGTCGCTTGCGACTCATAACGGCTTTATGTACAAGAGCCCTAAATGCCATTCTATCCTGTGCCAGCCTTGCTGTCTCAGACACACTCATTCCCACCACTCCACTCACAGAACTGATCCGTCTCATCTAGGGTCTTCCTCTCCCGCGCCATCCCTCCACTCTCCCAAACATGATGTCCTTCTCCAAGGACCAGTCCCTCCTTGCAACATGCCCAAAGTATGTCAGACGAAGCTTCAGACTCCTTGACTCCAAGGAGCATTCTGGCTTCACCCTCTCCAGGACATACTTGTTTGTTCTCCTAGCAGTCCATGGTATATTCAAAACTCTTCTCCAGCACCACAACTCAAAGGCAACAATTCTCTTTTTATCATCCCTATTCACTGTCCACTCTTTGATGCATAGCACCTAATTGCGAAGACTATAGCCTGGATCAGGCACACCTTAGTCTCCAGCCTGACGTTGTTGCTCTTCAGTAGTCTTGAGAGATCCCTCACAGCTGACTTTCCCAATACAATTCTTCTCTTGATTTCCTGGCTGCTGTTACCAAGAGTGTTGATTGTGGAGCCAAGCAAACAAAAGCTGTGAACAATCTCAATCTCTTCACCATCCATCCTGATGCTGCCAATTATTGGCCCAGTGGTGAGAATCTTTGTTTTCTTGATGCTGAGCTTCAATCCATATAGGAGGCTGCTGTCCTTGACCATCTGCAGCAAGTGCTTCAGGTCCTCCTCAGTTTCAGCAACCAGGGTTGTGTCATCTGCATAATGCAGGTTGTTGATGATTCTTCCACCAATCCTGATGCCATATTCCTCCTCATACAACCCAGCATCTCAGATGATCTGTTCTGCATACATATTGAAAAGATATGGAGACAAAATACATCCCTGACGGACCCCTTTCTTGATTTTGAACCCATCCAGTGTCTCCCTGCTTTGTTCTGGTGACTGCCTCCTGGTCCAAGTATAGGTTTTGCATTAGCACAATCAAATGTTCTCGGATTCCCATTCCTCTCAGAGTCAGCCATAGCCTGTGGTGATCCACACAGTCAAAAGCCTTTGCATAGTCGATGAAGCACAGGTAAACATTCTTCTGGTATTCTCTGCTTTCTGCCAAGATCCATCTAACATTAGCTATAATATCCCTAGTACCACAACCTCTTCTAAATCCAGCCTGCACATCTGGAAGTTCTCTGTTGACATATTGTTCCAAACATTTTTGGATAATCTTCAGCAGAATCGTGCTTGCATGTGATATCAATGATATTGTTCGATAATTTTAGGAGGCTTGAAATCCATATTCTGTGCGTCATGCACAGTGAAGTCATCGTGTGAAATATGTCTCATTTATGTCTAGCTGTACTTACCTGTCGTCGTGTTGACTATCTCTGACTGAACAACAGACTTGAATCCCGTCCTACCCTGTGCCATCTTCATCATCTTGGACACACTTGAGCTTACTGCAGCAGTCACTGTATCAATTAATATCTCATTGGGAGTCTGCCTCTGTTTTGTTGACCCTCCACCCTTCCAAGCACAAGATCCCTTTTTAAGGAATAGTCTCTCTTAGCTACATGTCCAAAGTGTGAGAGACAAAGCGTTGCCATCCTTACCTCTAAAGAGCACACTGCCTGTACCTTTTCCAAGACATCCCTGTTTGTTCTTTTGGCAATCCGTGGGATATTCGGTACTCATCTCCAGCACCATAGCTCAAAGGCATCTTCTTCTGTCATCCTTATTCACTGTCCAGCTCTCAGATGCATAACAAGTAATGAAAAAGTCCTTGACCTTAATCAGATACATCTTAGTCTTCAAACTGAGGCAATTGCTCTGCAGTATTTTGAAGAGGTCCTTGACAGCATACTTGCCTACAGCAATTCATCTCCTTATTTCCTGATTGCTGGTCCCAAGGGTGTTGATTATAGATCCAAGTAAGATGAAATACTTGAAATCAAATGTCAAACACCTTTCTCCATCCATTCTGATATTGCCCATTGGCCCAATGGTAAGGACCTTTGGGTTGTTTTTTGAATTTTAATTGTGACTTTTAAAGAAAGTTTACAGAAAATTTGAATTTTCACTTATTCATTGTTGCATGTTGTCCATCCTCCTCCTCACTGCTACCTCCCCAGTTAACTTTCTTTCTTTCTTTCTTTTAATATTAGTACTTGTGTTTTCTTGATGTTAAGATGTAATCCGTATTGTGGGCTGTTGTCTTTAATTTTCTACAAGCGCTTCAGGTTCTTCCTTGCTTTCAGCAAGCACGGTGGTGACAAGGTGTTGTCATCTGCACAATGCTTGTTGATGAGTCTTCCATTGATCCCGATGCCACATTCTTCTTTATAGAGTCTGACTTCATGAATTATTTGATCAGAATAAAGATTGAATATGTAGGGGGAAAGGATACAACCCTGATGCACACCCTTTCTGATTTTAAATCTTACAATGTTTTTTTCTTGTTCTGTTCAGCTGCCAGCTTCTGGGTCTAGGTATAGATTTTATGTGAGCACAATTAAATGTTCTAGGATTCCCATCCTTCTCAATGTTAGCCCTAGTTTGTTGAGATCCATGTAGTCAAATACCTTTGCATAGCCAATAAAACACAGATAGACATTCTTCTGGTATTCTCTGCTTTCAGAAAGGATCTGACATCAGCAATATCCCTGGTGCCATGGACTCTTCTAAACCCAGTTTGAACTTCTAGAAGTTCTCTGTCCATGGTTCCTGCCATTTTTACATGATCTTCAGTAATACAGAGTTGCCATTTTTTCACGTGCAGTCAATTATTTGCAGTCCTGGACAAATTATTTATTAAGCTCAAGTCAATAACTCATAGCCTTTTATTTTGTCTTTTTGAGCTCTTTTAGGCCTCTGTTTTATTATCTAGAAAATAGGATAATAATGCCTCTTTGTAGAGCTGTGGTGAAGACTAAAGTGCATTTTCATGCTGAGATTCTCAGTGTGACAGCTAAAGAGTGAAGTCTTGCCAATACTGGAAGCTCTTATGCCAGAGTTCTGCTTTCACTTCTGTTGTGAAAAGAAAAGTGTTTCTCAGCTTGGTGTCAGCCTGACAAGAGCAAAAAGAGCATGAACTTTGGCAACAAATTGAACTGGGCAGGAATGTGGGTTCCTGTGGACCATCCAGACAGAAGCACCTCATAGTTTTCCCTGCAGTGGGTATTCAGAGGCAACAAATTGCACAGGAGAAGACTGCTCACCTTTCTCCTGCAGAGCAGCTGGTGGATTAGAACTACATGCCTTTGGGATGGTAGCATAGCTCCTCACCACTAGGCCTCAAGAGCCATAGCCTCTAGCAAAGCTGTCAACTTCTCTGAGTTTTTACTTCCTGTCTGTGAAATAGGGGTGATAATAGCACCTCTGTGGGAAAAGTCATAATAAGGTTTATAAGATCTATGTGATAATATATGTTGTTGTTAATTGTTAGGTGCCATTGAGTTGAGCATGACTCCTAGAGATGCTGTGAACGATAGACCTGAGCCTTGTTCTACCCTGTGCCATACACATCATCTGTGACACACTTGAGTCCATTGCTGCAGTCACTGTGTGAATACCTCTCATTGGATACTTCCTCTCTTTTCCCCCTCTAAATTTCCAGGCATGATGTCCTTTTTTTTCTTGTATTTTTAAAAAATCTTTAAAATTTATTTTTATGTCCTTTTTAAAGGAATATTCTCTGCTAGCAACATGTTCATAGTATGAGAGATGAAGCTTCATCATCTTTGTTTCCAAGGAGCACTCCGACTGCACCTTTTCCAAGACATACCTGTATGTTCTTTTGACAGTCTTTGGAATATTCAGTACTCTTCTCCAGTACTGCAGTTCAAATGAATCAATTCTCTGTCGCCCTTACTTATTGTCTAGTTGTCAGGTGCATAGCAATTGATTAAAAAGACCATGGCCTTAATCAGGTGCGCCTTAGTCTTCAAGCTAATGTCTTTGCTCTTCAGTATTTTGGAAATCTCTCTGACAGTGGACCTGACCAATGAAATACATCTCCTACTCTCCTGACTGCTGGTACCAATGGTTCTAGAGGGTCTTGATATAGCCACACAGTAGAATTACCTGGAGAACTATATAAAAACAAATAAAACCCAGATGGTCAGGTCTCACCCCAGATAAAAAAAAAACAGAGCCTCTAGAAATAAATGCAGCGCAAACAACAGTAGTTTTAAAGCTTCTCAAGCTATAGGAACTGAGGTCTGTCCCTCCATGTCCCTGAACATCCAGCAACTGAGATCCTTGGACCCTCCCTGTTTACTCAGCACCACCCCAACTCTCTTTTGGTCTTTATTTGCATGGAATGGTTTTCTTTTCATCTTTCTTTCATCCTATCTGTGTCCTTGGGTCTAAGATCTGTATCTTCTAAGTAAAATATGGTTGGGTCATGGGGTTTTTTTTTTTTTTTTATTCCTCGTGTTTTGGGACCAGTGCTGATTGGGGGTTGAACTAACTGTGGCCTCACATTGGGTTGTACTCTCTTCGGGGCCAGACTGGTCTTTGGGCTCAACTTGGCTTTCAGAACCCTGTTTCTCCCTGTAGGTTTAGCCCTATCATCCTAACCTTTCCATCTTCTTGGGACATGAATTCTTCCTCCCATGTGACAGTCACCTCTCCAACTCTCAAACTTAAAGACTTGTTTTTGCCTCTAGCCTCTTGGCATGTTCCTAATGCTTCCTAACTGGGTCAAAAATATCTATATTATAGATTTCTGGTCAGATATGGAAAAATGGTTACTCATTATTTTCTGCCTTTTCCTGTTGATAGATTATTGAACATTATCTTGTTGGAGTAGGAATATGAGATAAATGTTCGGTGGCTTCCCTAAAGAGGAACATGTTCTATTCTCTGGGACCTAAGAATATACAAGGCTACAGGACAAAAGAAAATTGAGGTTATAGATGGAGTTACAGTTGCTAATTAGCTGATCTTAAAATGGGAAAACCATCCTGGATTATCTAGTGAGTTTAGCGTAATTACAAGTGTCTCCAAATTGGAAGAGAAAGATAGAAAAGATCCCAGAGAGAATCTTCTATGCAGGTTAGTGAGATGCAATGGTGCTGGTTTTGAAGATGGAGGAAGGGCTCAGAAGCCAAGGACTGCAGGTGACCCCTAAATGCAAAGGCATGGAAATGTGTTCTCCCCTAGAGCCTCCAGGAAGAAAGCCAACCTCTTAATCTGAACCCAGTGTGAGTTGTCAGATTTCTGAGTTTCAGAACTGTAGAATCATAAATCTGTGTTGCTCTAAGCCATCAGGTTTGTGACAAGTAGCCATGATAGGGAATGGCAAAGGAAACGCTACAAAACAAATGAATCAGAAACTGTTCTGGACAACGGCGAAAATGGTGGTAAAACAACACAAGGAAAATCGACTCATCTAATAAAGGGGATAATGAAAGAGTAGACCCCAAGGGCCTCCATAAATCCATCAAAAGCTGTGCACCTCCATAAAGCTGTGAACTCGACCCCCACTAAAAAACCCAAGTTGTTGTTATGTGCCATCAAGTCAACTCCGATTCAGTGACTCTGTGTACAATAGCTCTGAATCCTGCTCTGTTCTAAGCCAATTTCATCGTCTCTGAAACACCTACTCCCATAAACCCAATCACTGAGTCAATCCATCTCATCCAGGGTCTTCCTCTCTTGCGCTGTCCCTCCACCTTTCCAAGCATGCTGTCCTTCTCCAAGGACTGGTCCCTCCTTAAAGTATGTTGGATGGAGCTTCAAAATCCTTGTTTCCAAGCAGCAGCCTGTTTTCACCTTCTCCAGAACGATCCTGCTTGTTCTCTTAGCAGTCTATTGTATATTTAATACTCTTTGCCAGAACCACAACTCAAAGGCATCAATTCTTCATCCTGAATCATTGTCCAGCTCTCTGATGCTTAGAAAGTAATTGCGAAGACCAACCATGACCTGGATCATGTGCATCTTAGTCTCTAGACTGATATCATTGCTCTTCAGTACTCTGAAGAGGTCCTTGACAGAAGATTTACCTAATGCAATTCATCTGTTGATTTCCTGACTGCTGGTGCAAAGAGTGTTGATTGTGGACTCAGGCAAACTGAAATTTTAACAGCCTCAGTTTCTTTTCTATCCATGGTGCTGCCAGTTGGCCCATGGTGAGAATCTTTGTTTTTTTGGTGTTGAGATGCAATCCATATTGATGACTGCAGTCCTTGACTTTTTGAAGCAAATGACCCCTCAGTTTCAATAGCAAGTTTGCATCTTTGTATATTGCAAATTGTTGATGAATCTTCCTCCAATCTTGATGTCACATTCCTCCTCATAGAACCCAGCCTTCTGAAAGATCTGTTCTGCATATAGATAGAAAGGTATGGAGACAGAAAACATCGTGAAGCATTCTTTTCTTGATTTTGACCCATGCTATGTTCATATCACAACTTCCTGGCCTAAGTATAGGTTTTGCATGAGCACAATGGCCTGTTCTGGGATTCGTTTTTTCAATGGTAGCTACAATTTTCTATGATTCACACAATAAAATACCTTTGCAAGTAAGGAGGATAAAATGAGACAAAAAGAGAAAACATTTTGCAGAGTGCTTGGCTTACTGAAACATTAAAAACACTAGCTGGCAAATCAAATAATTTGACACATGAAACTGTTTTGAAAAGTGAACTCTAGTTTCACTTTCAGATTTCATACTCCTTCCTCTTTCTTCCCCTCTCATGAATGTGAGTAAGATGAATTGTCTTTGACCTTGAAACTGAGCAGTGACTTTTTGTAGAAATGATACTGTGTAAGTGATTGACTCTTTCCTCTCCTATTTTATCAAAACAAATGAAAGTAAAAAATAAAGTATTTGAAGGATTTATAATGAAACACTATAGATGTATCTCCCTACTTCTTTCATTACACCTCATCATGTACCTCAGGTGTAACAGCTTTTAACTCCTGCAGCCTGTAATCTATTTACTTAAAAGTGTTTTTATGATGTTTAAAGTTTATAGAGTAAATTGATTTTTCACTGAATTATTCATGCACTTTTTGCTTCACTGAATTATTCATGCACTTTTTGCTTTGTGAACACTGGCTGCAGTCCCCACAAAGTAACAGCGGTCTTTCCACTTCCTGTGATTATTGTTTTTATTTATCCTTGTCTGTCCTTTTCTGCCTTTTGATCTTTATCCCCAGGCAAGTGCTGTGCTTTTGATCTCATCTAACTGATTGTTCTAAGGAGTGAGCATTTCCCCTATGTCTTAGTTAACCTTATATTCCCATCTATGTTTGGCTGAAAGTTGAGTCCCATGTGTGAAGTTTATTCTTGGCTCAAATGTGATTAAGGTCCATAGCCCCAGGGCCATTCTTAATCATTCCATTTAATTTTTAACAACTTCCAACTTCCTGACTCATGGGTTTTTTTTTCTTTTCTGACTCATAGTTTGTATAATCGTCATAATCTTCATTGTTTGATTACTAATGAAGGCTTTCAGCTTTTTTTTTGAAATTTTTAACAATTTTATTTTATTAATGTTAATGAACATTTACAGAGATTTTGGATTTCTATTCATTCATTGTTGCATGTGTATTTGAATTTTTTAATTTTAATGTATTTATTTTTCATTTCAATGAACATTTACAGAGATTTTGGAATTCCATTCACTCATTGTTGCACCCCCCTCCCCCCCGTTTGCTCCTCTCCTTGAAAAGCAAAAGAAAAACTCCCTCATTGGTACACAATCCTCCCCGCCCCGCACCTCCCCAAACCCCACCCCCTACCCCAAATATAATCCATTCTGCAGCCCTCATTGCATAAGCCTACGATAAACATAATGCCCTAAAATACAATACATTAGCTTTTTAGTCTCATTTAGAATCATGCCATATTTTGAGTCAAAGCTTCACTCCATCCACGTCATTATGATAAACTACTCTGAGAGGGCAGCTCTTCTCCTGTCATATTCTGAACGCTTCCAACCAGAGTGGCTCATCTTTTAGTACTCTGTTAGATAATATTACACTGTTATTCATTAGGTTTTCAATGTCCAATTATTTTAGAATTGAGAGATCTCCAGTTTTATACTGGTAAACCTCTGGTGGTTTAGTGGTAAGGAGATGCGCTGCCAACTCAAAGGCATGTGGTTCAAATATATCAGCTGCTCTGCTGTAGAAAGATGGGCAGTCTCCTGCTGTGCGATTTACTGCTTTTGAGAACACTCGAGTGTCAGTTGTGAGTCAGTTCTGACTCTATGGCCCATAACAACAATGCAATGGAAGGCAGTTTGGTGCTTCCTCAAAAATCTTAACATAGAAATTCCATATGACACAGCTATTCCACTACTTGGATTATACCCTGAGAATATGAGAACTGAGGCACAAACAGAGATATGTACACCAATGTTCATAGCCGCATTATTCACCATTGCAAGAACATGGAAACACACTGCAATCCCAGAGGTACTCGGTTCAAATCCACCAGATGCTCTGCTGGAGAAGGAGGGGCAATCTCCTCCTGTACCTGTCAGATCTGATTTGACGGTGCACGTAAAAAAAAAAAAATAAAAAAAAAAGAACATGGAAGCAACCCATATGTGCAACTATAAATGAATGGATTGAGAAATTATGATACAGTCACACAATAGAATACTATACAGCATGCAGGAGCAATAACTTTGTAAATTATTTTCTAACTTGGGAGGGACTGGACAGCATTATGCTGAGTGAACTAACTCAGTGCAACAAAAATAAATATTGTATAAGACCATTATTGTAGAATGAGTAAAAGGATCCAGGAGGAGTGTGTCATGAGCCTTGAGCCTTAATTAATTATGACATATTACAAAAGTCAATTAAAATTAATTGATTAATTAATTAATTCATCACAACAATTGCATTTTATCTACATTTCAATTCATAAATTCATCACAAAATGTTGATTCACCAATTCATAGCAACCATCAAACAGTCAATTGCAATTTATCCACATTGTAATTCATAAATTCATCACAGCATGTTGATTCATCAATTCATAGCAAGCATTAAAGAGTTAATTGCAATTTATCTACATTGCAATACATAAATTCATCACATGTTGATTCATCAACAGTGGAGAACACTCACTCACCCTGGGATCCCAACTCGTCATCTTCTTTTGCCTCTCATGGTCATTGGTGCAGTCAAGGGGGTTCTCTGCTACTTTAGCAGTTTGATGTAGCCAGGGGGTTTTCAGCCCGTTCAACAATTTGATGTAGCCAGGGTCCATTAGGTGTGGGCAGAATCCTCCACTGTTTCGGTAGCTCAGGTCCATCAGTGTAGGCTAGAATTCTTGGCTCTGAAAAGAGCCTTTAGGTCTTTGGCTCTAAAAAGAGCCTTTGGGTCTTCAGTGCTCAGCTCATTGTCAAGTGCAGAAAGAAAGTTGCTGGGCACACACAATCAGCTTGGATACACAATCAGCACTCTAGGTAACAGCAGCCAAGAAATCAAGAGACAAATTGCATTGGGAAAATCAGCTGTGAGTGACCTCTCAAGATTACTGAAGAGCAATGTTGTTCATTTAGACCTCTTAGAGGCCTAGGGCCTACTGACCACAGCAGATGTGAACCCTTAATAAGGAGCTATGACTGGTTACTGTCATGTTGCCAAGGAAACATAACTAGTATTGAACATGATTGGTCAAACCTATATTGGTATTCAACATGTCCCCAGCATGCCCCACTTGCCTCACCATAATGTAAAGCAGGGAAGCCAGAGTAGATAAAACTCTGGCTGTGCCAAGCAAAAGAAAACTGTTAACTTTCTCAATCTCTTTACCGTCCATACTGATGCTGCCAATTGGCCCAGTGGTGAGAATCTTTGTTTTCTTGATGTTGAGCTTCAATCCATATTGAAGGCTGCTGTCCTTGACCTTCTGTAGCAAGTGCTTCAGGTCCTCCTCAGTTTCAGCAACCAGGGTTGTGTCATCTGCATAATGCAGGTTGTTGATGATTCTTCCGCCAATCCCGATGCCACATTCCTCCTCATACAGCCCAGGGTCTTGGATGATCTGCATACAGATTGAAAAGATATGGAGACAAAATACATCCCTGATGGACCCCTTTCTTGATTTTGAACCATTCAGTGTCTCCCTGCTCTGTTCTGATGCCTGCTTCTTGGTCCAAGTA
>NW_006400017.1:3490943-3491574 GCF_000299155.1 Elephantulus edwardii
TTTTTTAAAGTTTTCAGCACCTGGTATTTCCAGGCAGTCTCTCATCCAAGTACTAACCAGGCCTGACCCTGCTTAGCTTGAGAGATCAGATGAAATCATGCGCATTCAAGGTGGTATGGCAGTAGACTCTTGCTGGTTTTGAGAATTCTCTCTTTTTTAATTTTTGTTTTGTTATTTTGTGTGTGCGTACTGTCAAATCAGATCTGACTGGTACAGGAGGAGATTGTCCCTCCTTCTCCAGCAGAGCATCTGGTGGATTTGAACCGTGTACCTTTGGGATTGCAGTGCAGCTTCTTGCCACTAGGCCACCACAGCTAGCTGAGAATTCTCATAATGGCCAAACAGAACTCACAGTAGTGAGTAACAAGTGATAGTCATATGACTTAACTACGAAGTTTACTAGAGAACTAACAGATTACAATTGGGAATCAATAAAGCTTCAAGATACAGTTCTTTGACCAGGTCAGTTTCTTTCGAGTTGTGCCTGCAGGCAGGTCCAACTCTGGGTCAGCCTCTGTCCTGATTGAACAATTGCCACATAGCTCTCTCAGTTCTACTGATAAGAATGCAGAGACATCTACTCTTCTCTAAGACTTGGTCACAAGGTGCTCAAGTGCCTGGAGGCATCACA
>NW_006400017.1:3491674-3492206 GCF_000299155.1 Elephantulus edwardii
TCTACTGATAAGAATGCAGAGACATCTACTCTTCTCTAAGACTTGGTCACAAGGTGCTCAAGTGCCTGGAGGCATCACACTCTTCCAACAAGCCTCTTGGCTGGAATTGAGCTCAACTTCCTCATTCCATGGGCCAGGAAGCCACCACACCATCTCCTGATGATTTCTTGGTTCTTCTACTATAAGTTTTCTCTGCTGCTGCTTTTCTCTATCTTTTATAATTTTTAACTGTGATCTTTAACAAAAGTTTACAGAAAACTTAGATTTCCGTTCATTCATTGTTGCACAATTTCTTCCCTTCCTCTAACCCAGTCCACTTACTATGCACCTCTTATTCTGGACTGTTATCATGAAAATAATGCCTGATCATATATTTCTTTTAAACAATTCTTTTCTCATCTGTTCCAATATGTTGTTGTTGTTATGTGCCATCGAGTCGCTTGCGACTCATAGTGACACTATATACAACAGCCCTTAATTCTGCTCCTGTGCCAATCGCACTGTCTCTGACATTCCCATCCCGATTATCCCA
>NW_006400017.1:3493133-3521658 GCF_000299155.1 Elephantulus edwardii
ATGACAAAGCAAAATATTACAATGAAATGTGCAAGGATTTAGAGTCAGAAAATCAAAAGGGCCGAACTCGCGCAGCATTTCTCAAGCTGTTCCAATATAGTGTTAATATATAGTGTTATTATTTACCCCCTCTTTTCGTAGTCTTACCTAACCCCAATTCCAGTCCTGTTTTATAACAGTACTTGTCCTTTTGGTTTTGTTTTTTTCCCCCAAAGGCTCTTTTTTTAAAAAAATTAATTTTGATAGACATTTACAGAGGTTTTGGATTTCCATTCATTCATTGACGCACTTTTCTCCCTGCCTACCCCTCCCCACCAGTTTGCTCCCCTCTCCAAAAAAAAAAGAAAAAAAATTCCTTCATTAGTATACAATTCCCCCGTCCCTTTCCCCCCAACCCCCACCCCGAGTACACTTCTCTATGCAACCTTAATTCTGGATTCCTGTGCTAACCATAATACTCAATCATATATCACCTCTAATCTGTTCTTTCCCTCATCTGTTTCAATACAATATACATAATTTATCCAGTTTTTTTCTGTCATACCCAAACCCTGATGTCAGACCCATTCTACAACAGTGGCACCATGCAGCATTTGTCCCTTTGTGACTGAGATATTTCACTCAGAATAATATCCTCCAGAGACACCCATTTTGTATACTATTTTGTGAGTTTCCTGATTTTCAGCACTGCATAGTATTCTATTGTGTTCGTATACTACAGCTTCTCTATCTATTAATTTGTTGATGGGCACTTGGATTACTTCCATCTCTTTGCTATTGTGAACAACACAGCAATAAACATAGATGTGCATATTTCTGTTTAGGTGGCAGCAGGAGTGGCATCCATTCCCAAACAACATGCCTCTGGAAACTCTATGAACTTTGATAAACGCTGATCATTATAGAAAGGCTTCAAACTTTTTGTTCATAAAGTGCTATGAGTTGTGCTAGAGTAGATGAAAATCAACAACAACAACATTCTCCCAGTAGTAGGTTGTTGGCTGGGTCAAATGCTATTTCTATTTCCAACTTTTTTTTTTTTTTAATTTTCAACTTTTTGAGAAAGCAGCGTTACTGTCTTCCAGAGTGGTTGGACTATTTCACACTCCCCCCAACAGTGAATAAGGGTTCCAATTTCTCCACAATCTTGCCAGCATTTGTTCTTTGCTGCTCTGTTGAACTTTCCTATTGTTACTGGGGTGACGTGACATCTCAAAATTGTTTTGATTTGCATCTCTCTTTGAATTAGGGATTTTGAATATTTCTTTATGTGTTTGTCCGTCATCTGAATGTCTTCTTCAGTGAAGTGTCTGTTCTTATCCTGTGCCCATTTTGCAAAGAAAATAGATGAATGAGACCTTCTAAGGATCAAAAGCTTATGCACATCAAAGCACTTCTCCAACAGGGTAAAAAGGAAAGCTGCAGACTGGGAAAACATATTTTGTAATGACATATCTTATAAGGGACTTACATCTAGAATTTATAGAATTCCATCACCTCAACAAGATAAATGCTGCTGCTTTTCATTCTCTTCTGTGATCGCTGCTGTTAACAGCTTTCTCCTGTGTCGAGGAAGTTCACAGCACAAGAATCAGGGATCCAAAGGATATACTGTGTTCTCATCCCTTGTTCTTAGTTGTTGTGAAGTACCCCTATTTGTCTCTGGGTTGGCTCATTTTAAATTGAATTTGACAGGAAAATGGACCAATCCACCCAATATGGACCAATAGGGTTCCATACACCTATTTGTATGACCTCAACTTCACAACTGTTTATATAATTGGCAGGCTATCCAGTCATTTCGGTGGACCACAAGAACCTTATTAGCATAGTGTCATTTGTTGAGAGTCACGAAGACTATGGTTGTTGTTAGATGCAGTCAAGTTGAGTACAACTCAGCAACCCTATAAAGCACAGATCTGAGTCCTGTCCTATCTTGTACCATCCTCATCATCTCTGACACACTAGGGCCCTTTGCTGCAGTCATTGTGTTAACTGATCTCATTGAGGGTCTTCCTGGATTTCATTGTTAGTAGGGCCATATTAATTCATTCACTGCATTATAATCTGCAGTAAAACATTTGTCTTCACACATGTAGGGTGAATTATCTCAGGTAACAAACACATTTTTAAATGTTAGAAGATCTTTGTAGTAATGATGGTTTTAACATCAACCTAATTTTCCTCCTGCTCCTTTGTTGCCTTCATGGATCCCTGTTCATGTCATAAATACTACTTAAAAGTAGGAATCTGAAATAATACTACACTAACAGGCACAGGTGAATTTCCATTGGCTAAAGGGTGACACCAGAGGTTGAGTCTCATATAACCAGAGTGCCAAGGAATGTCCTAAGCCTCAAGATTACTTTTAATTTCTAAATGAACCAGAAAAGGTGAGCATTCAGTAGACTCTGAGAGTTCAGCCTCTTCCCAAAATCTCCTGAGATACATGGGGCTTCTCCTATTAGTCTATTCCATAGTCTACTCTCACTTGGAGACTGGAAGTTGCTGTTCTTTGTACTCGCCATATGTCACGGCTGGCTTGGGAAACCATGACACAGATGTCATTCCCCATATGCTCTGTTCATGAGAGGAAGTCTGTTGTGTAGTTTTATTGAAGATGAATGGCAACAGAGTAAGACTGTAACTTAATATAATGTAAAATATAATATTTAATAAATATAATTAATAGATAATAAATACAATAAAATATAACATCATAACATAACATAACATAACATAACATAACATAACATAACAAACATAACATAAACAGGCAACAATTTAAAATTGACTGTTAGACAAGTCCACTGTTTGTTTTTTCACTATGAGGAACTTCTAAGGATGCTCAGCTATGCTGTTATCCTCTCAACCTCTCTCTTTTCTGCAATGCTCATTTAAGACTCTTTTCTGCTAGCCTATAAGCCTTCAGTCTCCAAATTCTTGTCACTTTTCTCATGCAGGCCAACTCAGCTGGCTTTGCACCTTCACTTTCATCTTTCTGAATATACTTCATTGAAGAACAATCAAAACATGCTGTAGCCGCCAAGCACAATCAATAAGAGTGCATCTGAATTCCAAAATCAATCTCCATAATAGTCTACGTGTTTCCTACTGCCAAAGGGGCCCTTTAGAGTAGTGAGAGAAGATCTTCACCCTGAAACCCACAGCGTCCCTTTTCAGCAGGAAGTAGCTAAGAGAATACACCGTCCCCTTTTCCTTATGACTCAGGGTGAAGTCTCTCTCAGGGAGGAGTGATAGGGAATGGCAAAGGATACACTGACAAAGAAGATTAATCAGAACTGGCTTTGACAAGCACTGTGGCATTTGGACAAGAACACCCTGGGAGGAGGGTAGAGAGAATAGTGCAACAATGAATGAGTGGAAGCCCAAAATCTCTGTAAATGTTTATGAAAATTAATAAAATATAATTATAGAAAAAAACAAAAAACAAAAAACATGCTGTAGCCATCTCCTCCAAATGAATGCCTCCAAAATGGTCTCCTCTGTGATAAATTGTCATTACTGCCATTGTTACATAAAACCAACCAAGGCCAATTATTTTAAATGGCACATTTCTTTCTGTTAACATGTTCAGCAGTGTAAGAGAAAGCTGTGGTTGTGCCACCATTGCTAAATTCCTCCCCCCCCACCCCTCGTTGCCATCCTTTTGATTCTGACTCCTGGTAAACTCAAGTATGACAGCAAAAATCTGTGCTCAATAGGGATTCTCATAGCTGATTTCTTTTCTTTTTTAAATTATGGTTTGAGTGAAAATTTACAAAGCAAAATACTTCTCATTCAACCATTTATATACATTTTGCTCTACAGCATTAATTTTAATACCACCAATGTAATTACACTCTTTTCACTTCGAGTAATTTTATGTTTTATGAATCCTTCTATACCTCTCTGTGTCTTCCCTTTCCTTAGTGGCATTCTGTGAATCATCCTTGTATTAGATATTGCCTTTCCCTTCACCCATCTTAACATGTGTGTATGACCTTTGGTGGCCTAGTGGCAAGAAGTGGCACCATAATCCTGAAGGCAAGTGGTTCAAGGCTACCAGCCTTTCTGCCGGAGAAGGATGGGCAATCTCCTTTTGTGTAATTAGCTGCCTCTGGAAATCCTCTGGAGGGTCAGCTATGAGTCAGTTCTGACTACTCTACAGTACACAACCACCACCACCACCACAACAACAACATTATCGAATAGTAGTAGTCTTATAAGTATTCAGGTCTTTCGTTCATAGAGTTGCTAGGAGTCGCCTGTGACTTGATGGCACTTAACAACAACAGTAGTCTTATACAGCATTTGTCCTATTATAACTATTTTATTTCACTCAGGGTAATGTCCTCTAGAATAATTTATATTTTGCATGCTTAAAAAATTCTTCATTGTCTTTTTAATGTTGTATAGCATTCCATTGTGTGAACGTCTTATATTTTCTTTATCCATTTATCTGTTAAGGGACATGTGGGCATTTCCATTTCTTTGCAGTAAATAATGCTGCTGCAAACATGGGTGTACATAGTTCACAGCACAGCTCTTATTTATTTTTTAAAAAATTAATTTTAATGAAAGTTTACAGAGACTGAGGATTTCCATTCCTTCATTGTTGCACTTCTCTCCCTGCCCACCCCCGCCACCCAATTTGCCCTTCTCTTTGAGAAGTAAAAGAAAAATTCTTTCATTGTTATACAATCATTCTCCCCCAAGTTCACTCCACTGCGCAGCCTTCATTCTGGACTCCTGTAATGATAGTAATATCTAATTATATATCCCTTTTAAACAGTTCTATGCCTCATCTGTTTCAATGCAATATACATTATTTATCCCTCCTTTCTCAGTCTTCCTTCAACTCCGATGCCAGTCCCGTTTTACAACAGTGACACTATGCAATACTTTTCCTTTTGTGACTCAGATATTTCACTTAGCATAATGTCCTCCAGGGTTACCCCTTTTGTATAATATTTCATGAATTCCTTGCTACAGGTCTTATTTCTTTAGGATAAATCCTTCACGGTGGGATTTCTCAATCAAATGGAAATTTTAATCTTAACTTTCTAAGGAAATGCCAAACTGTGATTTTTTTCCCCCAGAAGTAAATTATCAGATCTTTCCCCCCAAGGTGTTGTGGGTGGATTTGAATTTCCAATTATTCAATTAGCAGCTTCAGCCATCAATCATTTCCACTACTAAGGAGTTAGGTTATTCCCAATATTACAGAAGAGAAAACCGAGCCTCAGAGAAGATTAAGTTACTTGCTTGCATCTCTTGACCCCCTGAACTAGTAGGGTTTGAATGTAAACTAGTGCCTGAATCTGATTCCTAAGCAGATTCTTCTGTTGTCTCCATAACATGGTAAGTAACGCCTCACCTCCTCACCATCACCCCTCCGCTGTGCCCTTCAGTCATATCTTATTCTTGTTATTGTATTCTCTTTCTGTCTCAGAATTCCACAGCAATGGACTGGTGGAGGGACAACTTCTGGATCGTCTTAGCTGTGACCATCATCGTTGTCTCTGTGGGCCTGGGCTTAATTCTGTTCTGTGTCTGTAGGTGGCAACATAGGCAAGGTAATAACCATTTCACCTGGGTGGGTGGAAGGAGAGGCGATTATTAGTACCTCAGGACTCTTTTTTTTTTTAGAGTAAGTAGATTCATTCTAGGTCTGTATGGATAGGACTTTGGATTAGCATCAGGTAGTCTGAGTTTCAGTCCTACCTCTGCCACAAACTCATGTCCTTGGACCTTAGTTCTCCATCTATGTAGAAAGGGTGGTTTTTGTTTAATGTGCATTTGAGTTGGAAGCGACTCATAGCTGACTCTCCAGTGGGTTTTCAGAGGCTGTAAATCACATGAGAGGGGATTGCCCATCTTTCTCTTTCAGAGTAGGTGTTGGATTAGAATTGTGGGCTTTTGTGTTGGCAGTGCATAGGCCATGAGAGCTCCCTATAGGAAAAGGAGTGCATTTAATTAAACTGCAGGAACCCTTCCAGCCCTAAGAGCTTGGAGACTATTTCTCCAGGTACGATATGCTCAAATGTTTTTTCTTTTCTATCTGATTGCAACTACAGCATCTTTTTTCCTCAGGGATTTGAGAGAATATAAGCCAAAACCAAAACAAAATCAGACCAAAAAACTTCCTCAAAACTATACAAAACACAAACCCCAGAAAACAAATAAGCAAACAAAATGTTGAACAATTTGGTGGGTGAAGAGAGGGGACGGTGAAAGAAATGGAAAGATTCAGTATGAAAAACAATGTATACGAACTTTGTAAATAAACCAGTATAAAGTTTTAAAAGAATGCCTTGAGAGGTGAAATATGAATTTAATTAATGAGCAACCTATTATGAGGTTATATAATTGTCTTCTCTAAAGTAATATTTAAATTATCTGTTATTATACCCATCTTGACCAGAGATTTTTGATATCTTTGATGTGAATAGGTAGCTACCTGGGTATTTTAATATTAAGTCCGGATTGTTTACAAGTGGGTTTTCTGCATTACTACTCATCTCCAGAAACACAAAACCCTTGATTTAAGGGTGTTTTTGCTTTATACTGTAATCCTTTAACTAATCACCTAAATTAGGAGAACACTGAGGTGTTGAACTGCTGCCCCTGGTGACCTGGAACAGGCTTCCCTCAAGGACTGAGGCTCTGTTCTCTTTCTCAATCCAGTGCTAAAATGTCAGGACTGCACAAGAGGTGAAAGGAAGTTGATTCTCAAACAATAATTTCCCTCAATATCTTTGTTGAGATAGCAGAACTAATGTTTGAAGGGAGATAGAGCCTTGGTTGAAGTCCCCTACAGGTTGGTGGCAGGATTGGTATCAGAACTCAGATCTTCTGGGCTCACAGTTCAATGCTCTTTTCTCTCTATCCTCGACTGTAATTAAATTTTCTTTTTAAAACAAAAGCTATACTTGATTCCTTTATCTAAACACATTCCTTCTTAGATATAAACAAAATATGACTGAACAAAAATTTTACCTTTTATTTTAATTACTCTTGTTAATGTTGTTAATTGCCGTTGAGGTGAGCACAACTCATAGCGACACAAAGAACAAAAGGCCTGAAGCCTTTTTATAACTATCATCATTTATCAAAGTTCACAGATAAGGAAGATATTATTAATAACTTCAGTGCCAACCTCACTATAGTTTATAAACTGCTTTCCCATTTTTCATCTTATTTCCTCCTCACCACACTTATTTTTTTTAGTGTCATCCAAGGCAGGCATAGAACTGACAAGTAAGCAGGTCACTTGTCATCCCATCAGTTTTGTAATCAGATGATGTGAGGTAAAATTCTAGCTCTATCAATCATTGTTGATGCTATTTTGTGCCATCCAGTTGAAACTGACTCATAGCTGACCTTCCAGCCAGTTTCCAGAGGCAGTTAATTGCATGGGAGGAGATCTTTCTCCCATGGATCTGCTGGTGGATTCGAACTGCATGCATTATTTGGGATTATGCAGTTCAACTTCTTACCACAAGGCCACCAGAGCTCCCTTAATACTCGCTGAGTACCATAGGGTCAGAACTGAACCATAGCTGACCCTCCAGAGGTTTTCAGAGGCCTTTAATTGCATGGGAAGAGATTGCCCATTTTGAATGTCTACCAACAACAACAACCTTTAAAGTGGTTCTTTGACAGTCTCTTAGAACTGCCAGACTTCGGGGATTTCTAAACTCTAAAATCACAACCATTGTTAACTCTTTCTAAATGAAGATATTTTTCTTTAGGCAAGTCATGGGTAGTTGCCAAGCCTTTGAAACAAAACCAAAGAGATGAAGAAAAGGTGTATGAGTAAGTAGAAACAAAACTTCCTGGTGTTTGAAAATATTCTGTTCACTTCCACTATGCTACTAGTAGGACTGTATTGCCCACTTGAAAGTCAGTGAAATGTCACATCTTCTATCTCTCTCCCATTAACTCAGGGATGAGTGTGCAGGCACCATATGGCTCTCTCTGCTTTCTAAGATTCCCTCATCTAATAGAGTTAGACAGAGGTTACAAGCCTGGTTTTGTGTTTTGGAACTAACATTTAGGGTTATTCCTACACTTCTTTTCATTAGACAGATTACACATATAACCCTTTTAAAGCTATTGCATTAAACAAAAAATATAACTTTCATATTACTTTTGCATTTTATTATGTATTTTTTGACCTTATGGTAGTTACCTGTGTTGAATGCTTCTCAATTAAATGATTATCTAGGCTCACATGATCCAGATAAATTGTTGCATTTGTAGTTATAGTTTATTATGGTGAAAAGACAATGCATTGTGATTAACAAAGGGAGAAGATGCATCGAGTAAAGTCTAAGAAAAACCAGGTATGAGCTTCCAGTTGGCTTCTCCAGGTAGAGTCACACCAACAGCACTTAATTCTCTCAGCAATCTTGTGTGACAGTTGTAAATGTGCCGACAAAATGTCTAGGATTTTTATGGTGGTTCAGTCAAGTGGTCATGGGAACTCAAGTCTTAGCTCCAACAGAGGTCAGATTTATATAGTGTGGCCCCAAACTACTAAACATACAAAACAAGCATTCACCATAAATTGAAGTGTTAGCATAAACTACCTGGCCTCAGGTATACAAGGCTGCACTTATCAGACAGAGCATAGGTTTATCTACCAGGAACCAGTTAAGAACCAGACCCTTGTCTGGAATGTGTGCACTCAAGAAACTGTCTAAGCTTTTCTGAAATGGTTTGTAATGTGCTTCCTTCAGTTCAGCCCAAACTCACTGCCATCAGGTTAGTGCACAGCTGACCCTCTGGCAGGTTTTCCGAGGCTGCGAACTGCGTGGAAGAAGATTGTTCATCTTCCTCCTGTGGAGCTGCTGGTGGATTGGAGAGGTGCCCACTTTAGGTTAGCAGTTCAACTCCCCATGGACTATGCTTCCAGAGTTCCTTCCTGACTGGAGCAGCACATATAATAAATTCTAAGTGTCCTAGCTAATAATAGAACCCCTCTTTATCAATTTCAATTCTGCTCCCTTTGAGGAATAAAATGAAAGTGTAAGGCAGTGAGATAACCAAAATAATGTAATTTAAGTCAGGCTGATAAGAAATAAAATATGTGGCTAATTCCGTGAACGATAGCTTTCTTTGGCATTAAACATTAAGAAATAAGTGGTGTCCATCTACCATTATTGCACATTTTGATCAAAGATTTACAGCAGAATCCTGATCAAAATCGGTAAATGTGACAAGAAAACTTCAAGTTACCTTGGAATCCAGACTTTCTGGAGCCATTGAGGCTGGATTAATCTTTGAAACTTTTCCTCTGAGAAAAATCTTTAAGTCTTAAATGAAAATTATCCACTGAACATAATTTATACCAAATAATAATTTAGCTTTAATGAAAAATATCTGTCTGCCAAGAATATTGCACTCCTTTAAAAATTGTTTATATGAAATTAAACTGACAAAAGAAGATGAGAAGTTTAGGTAGGAAACTTGCATGGCAGTGAGTCTATGTTAAAAGGAGATAAAGCATTCAGAAAAGAAGGGTGAGAATGGCCAAACATCTGGAAGAATGTAATTAATATCACTGAACTGCATATGTAGAAATTGTCGAGTTTTATGTTCTTTAGATTCTCAAGTGTAACAATAACAGTAATGAAAAGAGTAACACTGGCATGGCAGAATAAGTGAGTTTCCCAACCCTGATTTGGGTAAATGTTCCTACCCAGTTTATAGGCCACACTAGAAACTTTGATAAATACCTGGAAAGAATATATGCTTTCTGCAGTCAGTCTGGACCTGAAAGAGGAAGTGAAAGAGCTGGATTTTTCTGAAATTTACCAGTCAGCTAGATAAATCACCTTTTTCTGGGAAAGGGAGGCCTGGTGGTGTAGTCCGTAGAGAGCTGTGATGCTAACCCAAGGCCACGGCTCTCTAGTGGTTCAAATCCACCCATAGCTCTGAGATGGATTTGTGGTCAATCTCCGTTTGTGCCAACGGAGAGTCAGTTATGAATTGGTTCTGAACTACTGACAATGAGATTGAATGAATTTCCTGGGAAAAACCATCAAGAAATTAAGATAAGCCCTCAGTGGCACCCATGCCAAATATCTCCTTTACTCACTCCAACATCCTGAAGCTGCTTCTCCATCTCCACGGAGAAATACCACGTGCAAAAGCTCAAAAATCAGCTCATAAGGACCCAGAACCAGTGTGGAAAACAGTGTACACGAATGGGACTGGGGAGCTAGATAAGGCAGCTTCCTTAGAATTTTAAAATTACTTGTTTAAGAGTGACACACAGGGAGCTCTGGTGGCCTAGTGGCAAGGGGCTGCAACTACAATCCCAGAGGTGCACGGTTTGAATCCACCAGAAGCTCTGCCGGGGAAGGAGAGACAATCTTCTCCTGTACCAGTCAGATCTGATTTGACGGTACACTCACACAAAAATAATAAAAAAATTAAAAAAAAAGAAAGAGTGACACACATACAAAAAATGCACATTAGTAAATGTCTAAAAAAGCCAAGCAAACATAAAAATGGTAAGAGTTGCCGTAGGGTTGATGCTGACTTGTGGTGACCTCAAGTGTGTGAGAGTAGAGCTGAGCTCCAGAATGTTCTCTGTGGCTGTTTTTCCAGAAGTAGCATGCGCTAGGCCTTTCTTACAAGTGAGCTTCAGGTGAGTCAAAAGTCTCCTGTCTCTCAGTTAGCAGCTGAGTGCCTTTATCACTTGCACCACCTAGGGAATTCTAGTACATGAATTTGCACCCATTTTAGAGCCATATTGCTGTTACTGTGTAACATCGGGTCAGGACGGACTCATAGCCAACCCTCTGCTGGGTTTTCAGAGGCAGTTAATTGAGCAGGAAGAAAATGACTTCCTGTGGAACAGATGGGGAACTTGAACTGTGTGTCTTTGGATTGACAACTCAATTCCTTACCAGTAGGCAACCAGAGTTCCCTTTAGACTCATGCAGCCATGGATTGGTTTTTTTTTTGTTGTTGGGGTTTTTTTTGTGGGTTTTTTTTTTATGACTAGTAATACCATGAACATTCTAGTACTTTTGGTGAACAGTATATGCATTTCAGTAGCATATATACCCAGTAGTGGGATTGCTGCAATCTCTGAGTGGTATAACAGGTAACATTGTTGATGACTAATGAAAGGTTGGAGGTTTGAATCCTCTCCGAAGAGCCTTAGTAGAAAGATTTGGAGCTCTTCCTCTAAAAGAGTTTGCTATTTGAAACTCTACGGAGCATAGTTCTACCCTGACACAAGTGGAGTTGATATACATCAATTGTTTGGTGGGATTGCTGCTGTAGGATGTGTGTGCATCTTTGGGAGTACTTCTGTTTCTCACCCCAATACCCTTACCTCCCACTCCCATACATCTGAGATGGCCCCAGGGCATGTTCCGTACACACTAAGTTACACTGCTTCCACTTCCTCCCCGCAATTTCTGCCTTTCCTGTGCTGGGGGAAATGGTTTCTTTGGTGTGTCAGTTACAAAACAGGACAGAGAAAGGGAAGGAAATATTTCCACCATGTAGGGACCAAGACTTGGGTGTTCAACCCTATTCACTTTCTTTGATGTCATCCTTTGTGTTCACTGACAGCAGGCATGGTCAAAACCAAACCTTGGCTCACTGGCTTTCTCTCTCTCTCTAGGAATGTTCTTAATCAGTCACAAATTCAACTACCTCCTTTGCCACCTAGGACTTTTCCTTCTCCTGAAGATGCACGTAAGTTTACTTGCATTTGGTGATAACATTTTTACTCAGCACAGCATAAGGAATGTGACAAAGATTTTCTTTTGGTTTAAAAGACAAGGATAAGTTAAAAAGAGGAAGCATTAGTAACCAAACTCCTGATATTTAAATTTATACAAATTTATGTTCAAATCTGGGCTTGGAATTGTGAGAAGCACTTTTCCCCATCAGAAAAACTCCTCCTGATTCTCTGTATCTGGTATGCTTTTCCTGAATCTCTTCACCTTGTTCTTCATGTGTTTGTTTACATATCATCACTTCTAATCATCCTACTGAAAGTTATTAGGTGCCTTCGAATCAATTATGATTCACAGCGACCCTATGGACGACGGACCTGAAGCTTGCCCTGTACTGTGCCGTCCTCGTCCCTGACAGTTCGAGCTCATTGCTGAAGTCACTGTGTTGATCCATTGTGTTAAGGGTCTTCCTCTCTTCCACTAACCTTTCCAAGTATGTCTTTTTCCAAAGAGTAGTCCCTCCTAACACCATACCCAGTGTACGTGAGACACAATGTCATCATTCTTGCCTCTAAGGTAGTCTGGCTTATTGTCCCTTAAGAAACTGATAGGAATGATTGGAAATTATCTTACTCAGTTTTTATTCATCCAGTTGCTCTAGAAAATAAGCTCTGAAGGCAGGAGTCTTTCTTGTCTTTTTAGTCACTCTTTACCACTAAGAACAGTGCCTGGAGTGAAATATCTCAGTCACAAAAGGATAAATATTGCATAATGCCACCGTTATAAAACAGGACTGACAGAGGGGTTGGGGAGTTTAGAAAATAGGGGATAAATAATATACATGGCATTGATACAGATGAGGGACAGAATTGTATAAAAGGAATTTATGATTAGGTATTATTGGTATGACAAGAGTCCAGAATAAGAGCTGCATAAGTAAGTGGTCTGGGAGCTGGGGGAAGACTGTATAACAATGAAAGAACTTTTTTCCTTAGAAAAAAGCAAACTGGGGATTGGGGGCAGGGAGGAAAATGTGCAACAATAAATGAATGGAAAGCCAAGTTCTTCATAAACTTACAATAAAATCTCAAATGAAAAAGAGGGACAGTGCCTGGAATTTAGCAGATACTTAATAGAAATGTTTTGATTTAATAATTGTACTAAACTCAAAGTTGACACTCATTACTGTTAAATCAGTACCAACTCGCAGACAATCCTCCAGCTGTAAATCGCCAAGGTTTTAGTTGGCTGTAAATAGTCAGAGGTTGTAAATTACGTGGGAGGAGACTGCCCACCTTTCTCCAGAAGAGCTGCTGGTAGATTCGAGCTGCCAGACAGGTGCTGCCTCTGGATTAGTAGCACAACTTCCTACAGGGTACGCCATCAGAGCTGGCCAGTGCTGGTACTAGCTGACATTTATTAGACATACACTT
Source organism: Elephantulus edwardii (assembly GCF_000299155.1). Lineage (NCBI taxonomy): Eukaryota > Metazoa > Chordata > Mammalia > Macroscelidea > Macroscelididae > Elephantulus > Elephantulus edwardii. Next base: position 3,506,278 of record NW_006400017.1, read on the forward strand.
ATGCTAGGCCCCAAGCTAAGCACTTCATAGAGATCATCTCATTTAATTTTGAGAACAACTCTGGGTCAGGTGTATTATTATTGCCCTCTGGCAATTGAGCCCTGGTTGCTAAGTGCTCAGGTGCTAATCAAAAAAGTTGGCAGCTCAAACTAGCTTAGGAGAGGTACGAGGTTGTCTGCTCCTACAAAAAGATACAATCTTAGTACCTAGATGGACCAATTCTACTCTGTCCTAAATAGCTGTGTGAATTGGAACCAACTTGATGTCAATAGGCTCAGGTTATGTCCCCTCGAATAGGATATGGAGACACAGAGAAGCTATATGACTTGCTCAACATCACACGGCTTGTGAGGCCTGGAGTGTGAACATGAACTTGCATCTAATTGCAGGGCTCTACACGAAATGAAATCGCAGTAACTTTCATGTTCTCTTAGAAGGCAATGGTGTTTTTGGGTAGTGTAAACAGTTAACATGTTCCGTTATTAACTGAAAAGTTGGATGTTCGAGTCTCCACAGATGTGCCTTGGAAGAAAGGCTTGATGATCTGTTTTAAAAAACTCAGCCGTGGAAAACCCCATGGAGAACAAACAGTTTAACTCTGACTGACCCACATGGGGTCCCCAAGGGTCTAAGGCGACTCAATAACAACTGAGTTTGGGGAGAAGATGAGATTGTAATAGAGGCATTTCCAATCCCTGCTCCAGTCCAAGCTGGGCTATTTTGTTCTTCTAGACATGTTAGTCCTTTTGCTCTGTGTTTGTTCTCTATTATTTATGCTTTTTGCAAACAAACATCATTGTTTTCTTTCTCTCTTAGTGGAGAGATCTGTACTTGAAAAACTATAGACATGTCTGAAAACCACATAGGTTATTGCAAGAAATTTGCCAAAAAGGAACTATTGTTTGTATCACTTCTTTAAGAGGATTACCTTCTGTGCTTGCTTTGGCAGGCCATACACTAAAATTGGAACGATATAGAGAAGATTAGCATGGCCCCTGCACAAGGATGACATGTAGATTTGTGAAGCAGTCCATTTTTTTCCATCCAGGTTAATCTTTGGTTTCATGATTCTACTGCAGTGATCTAAGCAGAGAGATATATGGGTGAAGTCTTGGATATTTGACCCTATTTGCCATTTGACCACTTGGGGAACCCTGAGATGATACTGTGCCTGTGTCTCTCTGTCCTCTATAAAATGAGAATTTAGTCTCCACAAAAGTGGAGCGGTCACTGAAACCTAGAACAATCTTGTTGTCCTTGTGTTAATTGTTGCTGTGTTCAGTTGAGCCAGAACCTGTACTACAACTTGGTTAAACATGTATTAATACACAATGCTTTGGATCTAAGGTCCTTTTTTGTGTCTTTCAGCTCCACAGAAAACCCCAAGTCAGCAGTTATCAACATACTCATCAGTTCATAAAGATAGAAATAAAAACACAGTTTCCATCCCAAGCTACATTGAGCCTGAAGAGGACTATGACGACGTTGCAATACCTACAACTATTGTACATAATAATTTTGAAGCAGGAATTTCTTCTTTCTGGCAAGCTCAGGAGGGCTCACACAGTTTATTTTAAGTCAATCAAGAATGTCTAAACTTCCCCGTCATAAAATGGGCAAAGACATGAACAGCACCTTCACTCAAGAGGACATCAGAGCAGTCAGAAATGATGAAAACAAAATACTCATAATCATTAGCCAATAGATGAATGGCAATCAAAATGACAATAAGATGCCACCTTACAAAAAAGGACACAAAATATTTAGCCATTAGATAAATGTGAATAAAAATTACGATGAGATGCCACCTTACCCTGGCTAAGATGACACTGATAAAAGCAAGCAAACCAACAATAAATGTTAGCGAGAGAGGGAGGATCGGAACCCTTATTCACTGTGGTGCTGTAAAATGGTATAACCACTATTGAAAATGATATGCTGTCTCCTCTAAAAACGAGACTAGCCTGTAAGCCTGGAATCACACTCCTAGGTGTAAACTGCCATTGAATTGATTCTGACTCATAGCAATCCTCTACGGCTATAAATCTTTTCTGGGGAAGGCTGCCCACCTTTCTCCTGCAGAGAAGCTAGTGTGCTTAAATGGTTGAACTTTGGTTAGAAGCACCATGCATAATGCACCACACCCCCAAGTGTTGCTCTTGTTATGTGCCTGTTGAGTTGGAACCGACCAGTTCAGCAGTTGGAACTGACACTTCAGTAGGTTTTCAGAGGCAGTAAATTGCATTGGAGGAGATTGCCAATCTTTCTCCCTGGGAGCAGCTGGTCGATTCTGCCTTTGAGTTGACAGTGGAACTCCTCACCACAGAGGGACCTGAAAGTGAAGATGCAAACAGTTACGTGGATGCATGTTCATTGCTGTTTTCCTTACAATAGCAAATAATTGGAAGCAACAAAAATGGCTATCAATGGATGAATCATCAAGCAGTGGTACGTGCATAAAGCAGAATACTATGCAACTGCAGAGTCCACGAAAGAGAACATGAACGGATCTGGAGAACATAATGTTCTAAGGCTGTGAAGTGACCAGGAGATGGTCCATCCTTCTCTCATGGAGCTGCTGGTGGATTTGAACGGTCAGAGGGACACCACCTTTGCGTTAGCCTTGAAACCCCCTACAAACTCCACCCCTCCAAAAGACTCTTGCTGTTATGTGCTGTTGAGTTGAAACTCACTCATAGCGGGCCCATTAATGGGGTTTCCGAGCTGTAATCGGTATGAGAGGAGATTATCCGTCTTTCCCCTTCAGAGTAGCAGGTGGATTCTAACTGTGTGCTTTTGGGTTGGCAGCACAGCTCCTTACCACGTAGACACAAAAGCTCCCTAAAATAATTAATATTATCCATAAAAGGATTTTACTCATGGAATAAAATGCCTTTCTTAAAAACTTTGAGTATGAGACCAAAATGGTCAACAATTTCTTAAAAGCAAAGATGAGAAGACAAAGGGCATGTACTGAGAAAGGGACAGATGGAACACAAAGAGAACGTCGTCATGTTGTGATACGTGTAACTCATGCCACCAAGCGCTATCTGGGGAAATTGTCTAATGGGAATCTAACTTGCTGTGAACATTTTCACCACAAAAATGCAATAAATATTATCTAAATATGTATTTTTTTTAATTGGTTGAACTTCAATAGGAGTCTGGGTCCTGAAAGCCAATGATAACTTTATAAATCTCTAAAAGACAAATAACTCTTTCCTGAACTTAGTGATCACATGATTGAAGGTAGAGAAAAAGTGCCAATGCTCAGCTTTGGGTGCAAGAGGAAGAGGAGTCAGGCCTTGAGGGCATGTCATGGGGAGGACTTTTGGGTTTGTTAACCCCAGAACAACTTCACCTATAAGAAACCACATCTTTCTTATCAGGCTGTCCCTTTCTGTTAACTGCTGCTGAATCAGTCCCTCAACCCATTATCTAGTCATGAAAACCAGCCAATGAAAGCTCTGTCAGTGGCCACAGTCTGTTCCTATTGTGATCCATCAGATTTTCAGTGACTGATATTCATAAGTCAATCACCAGCTCTTTCTTCCTAGTCTGCCTTAGTCTGGAAGCTCCACTGAAACCTATTTAGCACCTAAATGACACTCAAGCCTCCACAGACAGAGTGGGTGGTGGCTGTGCATGAGGTGCTCGGCCCAGGTCACCTGCATGGAAAGCAGGAATTCTACCACTGAACCACCACCACCCCCGCCTTGGATGGTCTCAAACCTCATATTGGATTTTGCAGCACCTTACAGATTCTCATCTCAGAAAGCCCTTCCTGACCTTGCTTTCTCCCCTCCTGTTCTCGCTCTGTGCTAAGTGTTGGACTGTGGGTGGTAGTGAAAGCTGAGAACTCTTGTGTACATACTCTACCTCATATCTTGTGAGTTCTTCAAGGGCAGGTGTGTCTTTTATTCTTTGTGGTTTTTAAAACTCATCCATTGTTGCTCACTTTCCTCCCTGCTCTTCCTCCCCCCCCCCAGTTCACTTTGCAATACACCTCTTGTTCTAAATGCTTTTCATTCTTTGAATTCTTTTCATGAACATATCTCACCAAGCTCCAGAGCCTTTGTATGCTGTTGACCAAACTGACTACATAGTGCAAGATTTTTCTGACACCTTGGAGTGTACCCCCTTTTCTGTGCTTCTTAGGCAGGTTTCATCAAATAATCAACAAATGGACGTTATCTTCTGCTTTACACATGCTGTTTGTAGTTGTGTCATCGAGTCGGGGCTGACTAACAGCTGACCCTCCAGCAGGTTTCCAGAGGCAGTAAATTGCACAGGCGGGGATTACTCTTCTCTCTTCTCTAGAACAGATGGTGGATTTGAACTGCGTGCTTCTGAGATTGCAGTGCAGGTTCTTAAACTATCATTTTGCAATATGTGTGTATTAGGAGATACAGGAAAAGTAGATTTCCCTGAAGGGGTGGCAGATAATGAGGAGCAGGAAAGAAAGGGGTTATTTAATAATGATGTAGTTAAGATGGCAGTTTCATACCTCCCATCTTCATTACTACTTCTCCCTTCCTCCCATACAAATTCAAGACTCTTCCTTCCGGATAACTGTTCAGATCCAGAGCATGTGCAAGATGGAACTCTACTGTCATGTGCCGAGGCTAATGAAGGCGGAAAAGTGGGGCGTTGACTCTGCAAACAAGGTGATTCTGGGGTCCTCAAGACCCCAGACAATTTTGTAAAATCCTACCTATTCCATTGTTGTTAAATAAATTCCGATTCATGGAGAACCTATGTGTGTCATTGGGTTTTCAAGGATTGATTTTTTTTCCCCCTTGGAGGTGGGTTACTAATTTTTTTCTTTACAAGGTGCCTCTGGGTGAACTTGAACTTCCCACAGTTAACAGCCAATCATGAACAGTTTTTACTACCCAAGGTCTCCTGCAATATCCTTGTGGTTGGATTGTTGTGTATGTGTGAGTCATAGCTGACCTTCCAGTGGGTTTTCAGAGTCAGAAAGTCACACGTGAGGAGACTGCCCATTCTTTCTCCCTCCGACATGTTGATGGATTTGAAACATGTGCCTTTGAGTTCACAGTGCAACACTGTACCATCAACCCACCAGAGCTTCGTGGACTTTATCAGTTCCTTGGAGCTGATCCCCTGTATTCCTAGTATGAGACTCATTCAGATTAGACTCCTAAGATGCTGTATTCTAAGTAATGTGTGGAAAATTCAGCTCATATGCAAGGTTGCTGGAGAGAATGATACAGTAAGGGAGGGCATGGGAATAATCTTTAGATTGAGTTCCTTGTCAAGAGTTCCAAGTGGTTTTTCTGGTCTTGCTTGAGTAATAAAAAGTCCTTCCAGATGTGTGTTACACAGTTGAATGCATTTGCCAAAATTCAGTAAATATACATAAGACTTATGCATGACATCCTATATAAATTTTCTCTCAAAAGAAAACAAAACACTAAAAACAAGTATTGAACTTTAGTTAATGATATTCACACTTACAGGTAAGGATGGTGAGACATCATCTCACAAAGTTGTCAGCAGGGGCTAGACCTTGGAAAGAGCTATCATGCTGGGAAAGGTGGGGAGTCAGGAGAAGATAAGAAGACCCTCAGGGAGATCCATTGACACAGTGTCTGTACCAGTGGGCTTGAGCATGGGTTTGATTGTGAGGATGATGCAAGGTAGGGTGAGGTTCCAATGGATTGTTCACAAGGTCACTGTGAACTGGAGATGACTCAAGGGCACAAAACAACAGTAACATAGTTATGGCTGGCACCATGAAGCATATTAAAAAGATGAAATGAGAATGGAGAAATGGTTAGACAGGCAGATGTGATAAAACTAGCAGAGTAAGATGTTAATAGTGCATACATGAAGGACATAATGTCACTGAACTGTACCTGTGAAGATCACTGGGATGGCAACTGTTTTGTTATATATCTGATGTTGTTTGTTATGTGCCATCGAGTTGCCTGCAATTCATAGCAACCCCATATACAATAGCTCTGAACCTCGGCCTGTCCTGGACCAGTCTCACTGACTCCAACACACCTAATCATATTGCTTCAGTTATTGTATCAATCCATCTCATCTAGGGTCTTCCTCTCCTGCGCTGTCCCTCCACTCTTCTGAGTTTGATGTTTTTCTCCACGGACTGGTACTTCCTGATTATACCTAAAGTATGTGAGACAGAGCTACAAAATCTTTGCTTCCAAGGAGAGAGTTGGTTTCACCCTCTCCAAGACAGACTTATTTGTTCTCTTGGCAGTCTATGATATGTTCAATAGTCTTTTTCAGCACCACAACTCAAAGGTATTAATTCTTCTTCTGTTATCCTTACGCATTATCCAGATCTCTGATGCATAGCACGTAAGTAATCACAAAAACCAGCGCCTGGATCAAGGGTACCTCAGTCTCTAGATTGACATTCACAATTTAAATAACAACAATACAAGCTAATGGTGGAATATAGGTGGGAAATGTATTGTTGTTAGGTTCTCTTTAGAACTTTGGAGTAAAATCTGCTGTCAAAACCTTTCCAAAGTGTTAAAGTTTGTAAGTACAAAATCCCCAAACTCACCACTGTTTTTGTGCTAATTCATACTCATAATATCCCTACAGGACACAGTTGAACCCTCCATGGGGATTTCAAGGCTGTAGATCTTTAGAGAAGCAGACGTGCATCTTCCTCCTGCAGTGTGGCTAGGAGGTTCAAACTGCTGACCTTTCTGTCAGCAGCTGAGAACTTTAGCCACTGTGCCTCTGGAGCTCTTAGGCACACAGGTGTCCTCTTTAAAATTTCTCAGACATTTTTTATATGAATGAAAATGTTCACAATCAAAACTTCTGACTACTTCTAGTTCTTTCCCCCCCTCCTTTAAGCACCACTACCAGGCATCTCATGTTAAGAATTGAAATAACCAGTCAAAACTGTCAAACTCAAGTTGAAGCTGCTCTTCTCTTTACCTTAACTCAGGGCAACTTCAAGAGAAAATGAGCAGCGTTTAGCTTTTCCCCTAGACTCTCAATTCCTGCTCCCCAACTCACCAGCAGAGGAAGAGGCAAGAAGAAGGTGCAGAACAATTTTAACTCCGCTATTTGGAAGTAGGAGTGGCATCCATTTCCTAAACAACATGTCTCTGGTGCTGGAAACCAGCCATCAAGACGAACAGGGTTGGAGTGATGAGAGTGCAGATTATAGAAATACATTACACAAGGGATAGGTTAGGAGAGGTGTATAGTCTGAAACTGCAGCCCTGAGTTTATTCTCTCCTGTCCTTTTATTATCTTTCTGCATGGAACAGAAAAACAGCCCAGCCTCCAGGTCAACAGTACATTCCATTTTGATTTACAAGCCATTTGCTAGCTCAGCCAGGCAAGGGAGGCTGTTTGCTCTTCTTATCAGCAGCAGGCAAGGCCATCAGAATTTGAGTATATACAGCGTGTTTGGGGAGGGACATTCCATTCTCCATAACCTTGCTTAGCCTTAGGGTACAAGGAACAGTCAAATGTCTCTGCTCCCTTCAGACATCAAACCAAAATGATAAACAGCTCTGCACTTTTACAGCTGACATAAATGGCTATTTGCAGAAAATGGCTGCAGTGTGTCTCCCTACACTCTGAAAAATCTATGAACCTTGATAAATGTTGATAGTTGTGCAAGGGCTTTAAGCCTTTTGTACATAGGGTCGCTATGAGTTGTTTTCTGCTGGAAGGCAATTGACAACAACAACAATTATTATTACTACTGGAGGTGGTGTCAGCATTTCTTACTTTGTTTCTTCCCTTTAGATTTCTCAGCTGCCTGCTTCTCAATATGAGTGGGATCCTGGAAGTCCCTGTGTAGCCCTGGGGGTGACAGGAATACACAAAGTGTGGCTCTCAACATAGAAATCTGCTTTCCTATTAACTTCCTTTTCATAATATCTAATCTCTTTCATAACTGGATGTAGGTGATCAGTGATGTACCGTCAAAATGGTTCTTCTTTGAAAATTGTGATTTAAGTTTACAAAACAATTTGACTTTTCACTCAAATATTCATACGCATTGTCTTTTATAACATTAATCACAATACTCACAATTTAATAATATCTCTGCACTTCTCTCCTGTAATTTTAATTTCCATTACTCCTTCTCTACTACCCTTTCTTGCCTTCCAGGCTTTATCCTTGAAAAAACGTTAGTTACTCTAGGGGTGAGCACCTCCCTGGTGGTACTGGTTTTCTTATGAGTGTGTTCTCGTTCAAGTTCAATGAGTGACTAAGGGTCATATCTTGGTGATTCCATCAGTCTATGTTGGGCTGGTAAGCCTGGCCTTTATTTTATTTTTTTTTTTACATTTTTTATGTTTGTTCCACATTTTCCTCTACTTTGTCCAGGATCTTTTACTGTGATCCCTTGGGCAGTGGTTAGCGGTGGTTGCTGGGTACCATCTAGTTCTCTGGTCTCAAGGTTATGGACGTTGATGTTTACATAGTCTACTAGACCTTTGAGTTAATTATTTCCTTAAATTTTTGCTTTTCTTCCCTCTTCTTTGTTCCAGACTGGGAGGGAACAATAGTCACACCTAACATGGCTTTTTGAAAGTTTTAAAGACCCTCATCACTACTTACCTCCAGACAGGTTCACTTGCAGTGCTCTTTGGTGGCCTTTCACCTCACCATGAGCCCAGCAGAAAATGTCGTGTATATTAGGAAAAGATGTCCTTTCCTTAAGTCACTTTACCGTCAACTATCAGGCTATAGCAGTAATAATGCTGGCCAAAACCAGAATAACATTTCACTTAGATTAACACTTGATTTCCTAAAGCCAAAACATTATGTGGAAAAAAAATCCACAAAACCACACCCAACAAAAACTACTGTGAAAAATAGCCCATTAGTTTCACCACATCTTGATGTCTTATAAAAAGGCTTAGTCTTAGTCTTCCATATTTATTCACATATCTCATTGCCTAAAAGTGATATAGTACAAGTTTTAGACTAGTGACACTTGCATAATTTAATATCCAAACAATAGACAATTATGTCAAAAAAGAACCCTAAATTATTGAAAAATTATGGTACATTCACATGATGGAATACAATGCAGCACACAGGAGCAATGATTTAGTAAATTACTACATAAACTTGGGAAAGACTGGAGAACATTATGCTGAGTGAACTAACTCAGTCCCCTAAGGACAATATTATGTCAGATCTTTATTATAGAATAAGTATGAGGATCTCCGGGGGGTGGGTGGGAGCAGAGGGCTGAGGAGTGGCAGGGGCCAGGAGTGGTTAATCACAGGGTTGCACAAATTGACAGGTGGAGGGAGAGGTGGGTGAAGCAAATGGGAAAGGTCTAGTATGAAAATCCATATATCCAAACTTTGTAAATAAATCAATATTATTTTTTGTTCGTTTTAAAATACCAAAACCCTAAATTGCTTAAGCCCTCAGTTATAAAGTGAGCTAAATGTTAGTGAACTTTCTCCCTTAAAAATCTTGAAGATTTTTTAGAAATTGCCTGCTAGAGAAATGTGGCTTAGCTTTTAATAAAAATGACAGAAGATATCATTAGAGAACAATGAAATTCCCCTGATGCTAAAGAAAACAAGTTTATTTGCATACTTTGTATACCTCTTACCCATCAAACAAAAATAAATTTCTGCTTTTATCGTTCTAGAAATATATTTTCAGTGACTTACAAAAACTTTCCTGTGTACACTAAAAAAAAAAAAAAGGATGCTGACATTTCTAACTTATTTAGAAAATATGTTTAATCACTATTTCATTGATCAGATCAACGATGTATTACTGGACTAGGCTAGCAATAATTCTACCATTTTTTATGATTTGAAATTTGAAAAACCTCAAATCAAAGCAAACAGTACATGGCTGTATATGTGGTGTTTGTTTTTAAATGGATATTGTTGTTATGTGCTTTTGAATCACCTGCAACTCATAGCTACCCTATACACAACAGCTCTGAAGCTTGTCCTGTCCTGAGCCAATGTCACTGTCTGCAACACACTTACCCCTATTAACCCAGTTACTGTGTCAATCGATCTCATTCAGGTTCTTCCTCTTCTAAATGGTTCCTTCACCCTTCCAAGCATGATGTCCTTCTCCAAGGACCGGTCCCTCCTGGCCATATGCCAAAGTATGTTAGATGGAGTTTCAAAATCCTTGCCATTAAGGAGAAACTTGGTTTTACCCTCTCCAAGAGAGATCTTGGTAGTCCATGGCATGTATGTTCAAGACTCTTCTCCAGAACCACTGTCTATTCTCTGAGGCATAGAAAGTAATTACAAAGACTTTGATTTGGATCAGGTACACCTATAAATCTCTAGACTGATATGATTGCTCTTTAACATTTTGGAGAGGTTGCTGACAGTAGATATCCGTAATGCAATTCGTCTTTTGATTTCTTGACTTCTGGTGCCAAGAGTGTTGATTGTGGAACCAAGCAATCTGAAATCGCGAACAATCTCTTTTCCGTCTATCATGGTGCTGCAAATTGGCCCAGTGATGAGAATCTGTGTTTTCTTGATGTTGAGAGGCAATTCATATTATGCTTGTGTAGAAAATGCCTCAGATCCTCCTCAGTTTTGGCAAGAAAGGTTGTATCATCTGTGTAATCCATGTTTTTGAGGAGTCTTCTTCCAATCCTGATGCCACATTCCTCCTCAAAGTCCAGCCTTCTGAATGATCTGTTCCGCATATAGATAGGATGCTTCCCTAATGCACTCCTTTCCTGATTTGGAACCATGAGGTGTTTTCTTGCTCTGTTCTGATGACTGCTATCTAGTCTAAGCATAAGTTTTGCACGAGCACAGTTAACTAATTCCCACTCTTCTCAAGGTTAGTCACAATTTGTTCTGATCCACACAATCAAATGCCTTTGCGTAGTGAATGCAACACAGATAGACATTCCTCTGGTGCTGTCTGCTTTCAGCCAGGATCCATCTGATATTGGCTGTGATGTCCCTAGTGCCATGGCTTCTTCTAAACTCAGCTTGTACTTCTGGCAGTTCTCTGTTATATTTGATGTGCTGTTCCGGGTGTTTTCGTATAATCTTCAGCAGGATCTTGTGTGTGATATTAGTGATGATAATTTTCACATTCTGTTGGATCATTTTTTAAAAATGGGAGTAAATACAGGTCTTTTCCACTCAGTTGGCCAGGTAGTTGTCCTCCAGTTTTCTTGGCACAACCTGGTTAGCATTTTCAGGCCTGTATCTGCTTGCTGAAATACAATCTGGAGATTTACAGCCTCAGAAAGCTGATGGAGGACTGTTGTGAGTCAGAATAGATTTGATGGCAGTGGATTTAATTTCTTCTTCTTTTGGTAGCTCGTTTTGCCACAAAGTGTAAGCTCAATCAGTGTTTAAGTGAAGAGGAAAAGGAGGAAAAAGAAAGGCATTCATCGTTCTGCCATCTGCTTTTCCAGTTTAGTTATATTCACAGATTTCTTTACATATTTTGGTTAGCAGGATAGGAAGAGTCAATGAAGATATGTTATTTTTGCATATCTACTGTTTATTTTAGGTAGCATTCAATGTGTATTTAAGATGTTTATAGAGATAGATGTCTTCTATTTCAATCATGGTCTTTACATCACTGCCACCTAGTGGTATTTTAAAGTCTAGTATCTTAAAGTGCTCCTGCATGTTTTTGCCTAGATTTTTGTTTGAGGAGATGATGTCATTTAGACAGAAAAATGAACCATTTACTTAATGGCTTTCCTAGAAATGAGATAACGAATATTGGCCTCTTTGTTGCACTGGGAAGATGCATTATATTGAAGAACCGGCATACAATAATGCAGATAGTAATCTGTTACCATTTTTTTTTGACAACGTAACAAAATTTTGGGATTGTCTGTTCCTGAGATGGCCTTTTCAATTCAAGTGGGATAGATTCAAGGTCGTACTTTGGTTCTCATGGACTTGTTTTCATCTTCTCCAGTTTCAACTTGAACTTGTGCACGAGCAATTTATGGTCTGTTCTATATTGGATCCCTGGCCTCGTCCTGACGTCTAATGTCGAGCTTTAGCACTGTCTTCTTCCACAGATGCAGCCAGTGTGATTCTGTGAACCATAGCAGGTGACATCCAGGTGTGTAGTTGCTGTTTACGTTTCATTAAAAAAGGTATTTGCAATGAAGAAATCATTTCAGTACAAAATCCTTGATTGCATGTCCCATCAATTTCAAACTGCATGCAGTAGTTTGTAGAAATTCTCATCTTCTGAGGGAAAAAACTGTTTAAGAGGGAAAATTATTAGGGAATTCGTCATGATAAGAGTCCAGAGTGAAGTCTGCACAGTGGAGTGGACCTGGGGGGAGAGATTGTAAAACAATGAAAGATTTTTTCTTTTCCATTTCCAAGAGGGTAGTGTACTGGGGGGAGGGTTGGGAGGGGAGAAAAGTGCAACAATGAATGAATGGAAATCCAAGGACTCTGTAAATTTTCATTGAAATTAATAATAAAAAAAGCAAAAAGTTAGTACATCATCAAATAAATTGTAAATTAAAAAAAGGAAATTCTCATCTTCCTCATCTTTGACTTCAGAGGGAAATGTATATATTTTAGTAACAGTCATGTTAACAGGTTTTCTTTGTATGCTTAAGGATATTATGCTACCACTGACTACATTGTTCTTCAGTTCTTGAGTACCACTGAGTTGGACCTTACCCATAACTGACCCTCTAGAGGGTTTTCAGATGCAGTAAGTCACATGGAAACAGACTATTTATTCATCTTTCTCCCACAGAGAAGCTGGTGAATTTGAACTTTGTGCCTTTGGCATCGCAGTGTTGCTCCTTATAACTATGCCACGAGAGCTTGATATGTGCTTTTCTGGGGATGAACACTACACCGTTACTCTGTGTTATTGTTTGCATAGTAGTTGTTGTTGTTGTTAGGTGCCATCAAGTTGAGTGTAACTTACAGCGACTCTATGAACAAAAGCTGTGAACCCTATTCTGACCTGTGCCATTCTCACACTTCCTGACACACAAGAGCCATTGCAGCAGTTATCATGTCAGTACACCTGGTTGAGGATCTTCCTCTCCTTCACTGACCCTCCACCTTTCCTAGCATCATGTCCTTCTGAAAGGAATAGCCCCTCCCAGCAACATGCCCTAAGTATGTGAGGTGAAGTCTCATGATTCTTGCCTCCAAAGAACACTCTGGCTGAACCCTCTCCAAGACATTGTTATTTGTTCTTTTGGCTGTCCATGGAGGTTCAGTGCTCTTCTCCAGCACCACATCTGGGGCTCCCGTGAAGAGGCGCCCCCCCAGGATTATGGATTATACTTCTCTTTTTTAAAAAATGTGATTTTAATGAACTTTTTAAGAAGGGTTGGATTTTCTTTCACTCATTGTTACATATATAACCTGCGTTTATGTCTCTTAAAAAACGTATTTGCAATGAATAAGTCATTGATTGTGCAAAATTCAATCATCCTCTCTCCAGCTCCATTTCTGTCACTGAGTCCATATTTTCCAACTACTGAATCTTCTTCTCTGTTGCCAACTTTTGCATTCCAGTCACCCATTATTATCAATGCATCTTGACTGCATGTTCGACCGATCCCCTAATGTAAAAGTTGGTAAAAATCTTCTATTTCCTCTTCCTTGGCTCTGGTTGTTGGTGTGTATATCTGAATGATAGTGGTATTCACTGGCCTTCCTTGTATGCGTATGGATATTATCCTGTCACTCACAATATTGAACTTCAAGATGGATCTAACAATGGTTTTCTTAACTATGAAAGCACCTCCATTTTCCCTCACCTTTTCATCTCCAGAGTAATATATCATATGATCATCTGACTCAAAATGACCCATGCCAGTCCATCTCATCTCATCAATACCTAGTATGTCAATATTTATGTGTTCCATTTTTTCCTTAACAATATCTAATTTTCCTACGTTCATGGTTCTCACATTCCATGTCCCAATCACTAGTGTCTGCTTACAACTGTTCCTCTTCCTTTGTATTTTCATACCTGAAAGCTCAACCTCAGTTGCCCTTTCTGTTATCTACGTGTGTTCTGTTGTACATAGGGTTTTCGGAGGCCTGCTATTTCAGAAGTGGATGGCCAATCCTTCTTTCTAGTCTGTCTTAATCTGAATGTTCAGATTTAGAGAAGTATCAGACAGATCAGCGTTTTACAGAAAAGTGAAAGATATATCCTTTATTGTGGCGTTAACCATTCATATCAGTGTTGTCCCTGCCCTTGGCACATGTGTCTTTACTCACTTATTTCCCTGCTCCCCCATCTGCCAGGGTACCCATCCACTCCTACCCACTCCCTTCAACATCCATCTCCCGTTGTCCCGCCCTTGATCTGATATCTTACATCTGAAGCTTCCTTGGCTTCTGTGATTTCAAATACATCGGCTTCTGACAGTTTCTTATGCTGTGACCAGTGTCTCTTAAGTCAGTGGCAATGCTTTCCGAGCAAACGTGATGTGACCTGTAGAACTGGTGTGTAGAAAGGTTTTTCTGAATGGATCTCGCTCGGCTTTGGGGGACTCCACGTTTACCTGAAGATGTGGGTGGACGGTTTCAAGGTCTTTTGGTGCCCCTCTTCCCTGCCTGATTACACCTGCAGAAAGAACCGCTGGAGAAGCTCAATATCAGCTGTGAAAACTAGGACAGGAGCTGATTGTGGAACAGACCACCAACTACTCATATGCAAGTTCAAGCTGAAGCTGAGGAAAATTAAACCAAGTCCACGGGAACCAAAATATGACTTTGAGTCTATCCCCCAGGATTTCAGAACCATCTCAGGAACAGGTTTGAGGCCTTGAACACTAATGAGTGAAGACCAGATGAGTTGTGGGAGGATATCAAGGGTATCATGCAGGAAGAGTGCAAACGGTTATTGCAAAGACAGAAGAGGAAGAGAAGACCAAAATGGATGTCAGAAGGGACTCTGAAAATTGTACTGGAGCACAGAGAAGCCAAAGCACAAAGAAGAACTCAAGATACCAAAGAGTTGAATAGAAGATTTCAAAAGACAGCATGGGATGACAAAGTAAAATATTAAAATGAAATGTACAAGGAGTTGGAGTCAGAAAATCAAAAGGGCGGAACTCGCTCAGCATTTCTCCCCCCCCCCTTTTTTTCCCCTGCTGTGCAACCTGCTTCAGTGCCTGCAGCCTATAAACAAGGAGGTCAGGCAATGGTTTGGGGCTACAGTTTGCTCTGGCATGGGCTCAGCATTTCTTAAGCTCAAGGAACTGAAGAACAAATTCAAACCTCGAGTTGCTATAATCAAGAATGCTTTAGGAAGAATATTAAATGATCCAGGAAGTATGAAAAGGAAATGGAAAGAATGTACTGAGTCACTGTATAGAAAGGAATTGGCAGATACAGAAGAATTTCATGAAGCAACATATGA
>NW_006400017.1:3523196-3531182 GCF_000299155.1 Elephantulus edwardii
ACTGGGATCTAGAGGGAAGAGAAAAGACCAGAGAATGGCCAAAATTATTGGGGCAGCTATTGCTGCCAGCTTAGGGCCTGTGTCAGGAAAAGGAAGTATTACTCATATACAGTGCCACCCAAAGGTAATAAAGGAGATCAGAATTGCTTCCACTGTGGAAAGCTGGGCCACTTCAGTAGACAATGTCACAGATGAGAACCATAGATAGGCAAGGGAGTAGAGAGGAAGCTCCCACTCATTTATTTTAAGTGTGGCTCTGAAGGACACTTGGCCAAGGGTGGCCCATATCAGGTCCTCGTGACTGACAGGACTGACAGGCCCCAGCTCCCAGCTGGAAACAAAGGAGGACGCTTCAATGATTTAGATCCTCCAAGAAGAACTGTGGGTGAGCATTAATATTACTGGTAAGTATATTCATTTTCTCCTGGACACAAGAGCCTACTATCTGGTCCTAAAGGCCTTCTGAGGCCCTAACTCTTCTCACTATTTCTTAGTTGTTGGAATTGATGGAAAACTTCATAAGCAGTTCCTTACTTCACCTCTGCCTTGCATGCGGACTTCCGAGTTATAAAAGAACCCAGTGGTAGATGGAATTAGGTCCGGGACTTAAGAACAATAAATGACATAGTTGAACCTCTACATCTTGTGATCCCTAACCATTATGCTATAATAGACAAAGCTAGTCAATAGGCCTTTTATTATAAGAACTACCTTCCCTCTGTAACTTGATTTGTGCCACTATTAGAGCCTTTACGTGGAATATTACTGCTTTTCAATTTTTGACTCATGTACTTTTAACTTATTAGTTAAATTTGTGTCTTCTAGGCTGCAACACTTCCATGTTACATCTTCAAGGATATGAACATGCACGGCTAAGCACAATTGATAACAGTGCATCTAAATTCCAAAATCAATCTCCATAATAGTCTGTGTTTCCTACTGCCAAAGGGGCCCTTTAGAGTAGTGAGAGAAGATCTTCACCCTGAAATCTACAGCGTCCCTTTCAAGCAGGAAGTAGCTAAGAGAATACGTTGTCCCCTTTTCTTCCTTTTCTTTGTGAATCAGGGTGAAGTCTCTCTCAAGGAGGAGTGATAGGGAATGGCAAAGGACACACTGACAAAGGAGATTAGTCAGAACTGGCTTTGACAAGCACTGTGGCAATTGCACAATTAAAACAGACTTTCAAGGAAAAACGAACTGAGGAGGAGGGTAGAGAAAATAGTGCAACAATGAATGAATGAAAACCCCAAATCTCTGTAAATGTTCATTAAAATTAATAAAATCTAATAAAAAAATTGGGAAGGGCATATGCCAGGGATGTGTCCTGTCTCCATACCTTTTCAACCTGTATGTAGAACAGATTTCCAGGAGGCTGGGCTCATGAGGAGGAATGTGGGGTCAAGATTGGTGGAAGATCTATCAACAATCTGCGATATGCAGATGACACAACCCTGCTTGCAGAAAGTGACGAGGACCTGAAATGCTTGCTGCAGAGGGTCAAGGACTGCAGCCTCCAATATGGATTGAGGCTCAATGTCAAGAAGACAAAGATTCTCACCACTAGACCAATTGGCAGCATCAGGATAGATGGTGAAGAGATTGAGATTGTTCACAGCTTTAGTTTGCTTGGCTCCACAGTCAACACTCTTGGCACCAGTAGCCAGGAAATTAAAAGGTGTATTGCCATGGGAAAGTCTGCTGTTAGGGACCTCTCCAAAGTACTGAAGAGCAATGGTATCTCTCTGGAGACAAAGGTGAGTCTGATACAGGCCATTGTCTTTGCAATCACTTGTTACGCATCAGAGAGTTGGACAATGACTGAGGAGGATAGAAGGAGAATTGATGCCTTTGTGCTGTGGTGCTGGGCAAGAGTTTTGAGGTTACCATGGACTACTGCTAGGAAAACAAACAGATTCATCCTGGAAAGGGTCAAACCGGGTGGCTCCTTGGAGGCAAGGATTCTGAGGCTTCATCTGATATACTTTGGGCATGTTACAAGGAGGGACAAGTCCTTGGAGAGGGACATCATGCTTGGTAGGGTGGAGGGACAGTGCAGGAGGGGAAGGCCCTCTAGAAGTGGATTGATTCAGTGACTGGGGCAATTTGGATGGGTGTATCGGAGATGGTGCGATTGGCACAGGACAGAGCAGAGTTTAGGGCTGTTATACATAGGGTCGTTATGAGTCACAAGCGACTCGATGGCACATAACAACAACAACAACAACAGCAACAACATTGTTACATATTTTCCTCCCTCTTTCTCCCTTCCCTCCCCCAGTCCCTTTCCAATGTGCCCCTGTTACAGATTGTTCTCACATGTTTAACATCCAATCATCTACCCCTTTCAGACAGTCCTCCCCTCATCTGCTCCAATACAGTGCTCATTATCTACCCACACTTTTCCTATTCTCTCTCCAGCTCTCCAGGTCTGTCCTATTCTATAATAGTGGTGTTATGCAGATTTGCCCATTTGTGACTGAGATATTTCACTCAACATAATGTCTTCCAGGCTCACTCATGTTGTATAATGTTTTCTGAGTTCATTTTTGGAACTCTTATTCACTGTTAGTGGGGAATGTAAAATCATGCACTGCTGGTGATATTGTAAAATGCTTCAACAAATATGGAGGGAGACTAGGTGTTTTCTTAAAAAGTTGGAAATAAAAATACCATCTGACCCGGCAATTCCACTACTGGGAACAGACCCTAAAGAAACCAGAGCCATGAGCTCAAACAGATGTATGTATATTTATGTTTATTGCCAAGAGATGGAAGAAACCCAAATATACATCAAGAAACAAATGGCTAAAAAAAAAAAAAAAAGAAACAAATGGCTGGGAAAACTATGGTACATTCACACAGTGGGATAGTCTAGCGCATTGAAAAATTATATACTTCTCTTTTTGCTTTTTTGCTACTCTCTGTTCAATGTCTTTAAATAGATTCATGGTATTCTTTGTCCTCCACTAGTCTCCCACTAGTCTCTGTCTTCTCTCTTCCTCAGCAACGTTTCTCTGCTCCTCCTTCTTTGGAGCGCCCAGTACTGCTGCCAGGAATGTTCTTCTATTCCTAACCAGCCAATTTCTCTTGCACCTAAGTGACTTTTCCATTCTTCATATCACTCTCAGGCCAGCCACTGCAAATCATTGACTCCTAGAACAGGCAGAGGCCTGGCTTATTTTCTAAGTCGCTGCCATTTTGTCCTGAAATAGCTTTGGGGGGGGGCACTTCAGGCAGGAGTTTTCTCATCTTGTACTTTGTAGCTGTCATTTTTCTCTGTTTACATATGAAAGTTTGATCATCACCTTTTAGGTTACCGTGGAGATTAAATCATCAACTTTTGATATAAAAATTCATTTCGATAATTGTTTTCAAGTGCCAGATATTCACCAGTCTTTTATTCTAATGTAACATCCAACCAAAGAAAAGACAACCCAGGAGGGGACAAGAATTCTTTTTCCTCCAACCACCCATCCCTGTCATGTGGAAACTCCATTGGTGTGGAGAAGCTCAACACCAGCTGTGAAATTAGGCCAGTTACTGACTGTGGAAAAGACCATCAACTACTCATGTACAAGTTGAAATTGAAGTAAAGAAAATGACCACAAATATACAGGAACCTAAATACGACCTTGAGTCTATTCCACCTGAATGTCCACACCATCTCAAGAACAGGTTTGAACTTGTTGCAGCCTAGAGGAAACAAAATTCATAATGGAGGTTAAAATACATGATCAAAAAAATCAGTAAATGTACTATAATAATGACCAGTCCTTCTAGAGGAAGAAAGTAGATCTTAGATGGTAGCCAGCCATTCATTTCTTCTCCAATACGTTCAGGGATTTATTTGGTTGGCAAAGACTTCCCCTAGGACCTCTGCCCTTTCTAAGAAAGCCTGTGCTTGGATCTCTACCAATCCTGAGGTGTTTACATAAAAACAACAGGCAGCATTTGCAAGGACATATACCCACATTTTTACATCTAGGGCTGCGGTGATCCATCGCTTGATGTGCCCAGAGATCAAGAGACATTTGCAGTGCTTCCAATAGCTGTCTTGTTTCTTCAGAGGCATTTCCCCCTATAATTGACATGTTTTTAAAGCTTTCATGTATTTCATAACTGCTGTTCATCATCCTAAGGCAGTAACTAATAAACAAATCCCTATTCTTAATAGAGGTAAACTTCTCTTCTCTCCGCTTCAAATTGGATCTGACTGGTACAGGAGGAAATTGCTCCTCCTTTTCCAGCAAAGCATCTGAGGGATTCGAACTGTATACCTCTGAGATCGCAGTGCAAATTCTTGCCACTAAATCACCAGAGCCCCCTAAAAGTAACATGGTTAAAAATGCAGTCATTTGGACTTCAAACTATTGTAAAACAGCAATCAAAGTTAAAGGGAAATATTTTCTGAATGAAGAAAAGTTGTTTAATTTTGAAGGCTGGAGGTAAATGTGACATATCAATAAGCTTCATAAGACTACTTCTCTGTTGCACTTACCTGTAAAAGTTCAAAAACAAAATGAACACTTTTCTAAAGACATAGCTAGTTCTAGAATACATGAATGTAATCGTAGGACTATCAGAACTAAAGTATCACTTTTATATTAACAATTTTCACCACAACATATCTTTCCTAAAAAGACAAAATGTAAATGTGGGTTTCCTTCATTAAATGTACATAACAGAATCTCATACTTTCTGGTTTTAATAAACCTCAACTCTTTCCCAGTAAGAACTATCTACACAGCACAGTGCTACATAGAAAATTATTACAGTGAATTTGGATATAGGTGATTCACACAGTGCTACACAAAGGTTTTTCTGTAGGTACATATGGTAAGAAAGGCGACAGTGGACAGTGCCAGACACTGTGAATACAGTAGTTTACAGGTACCACTGAGGGTCAGAGAAGACCACAAGTTTCAATATTTTCAGCAACGGGAAAAAGAAAAACATTCAACAATACCTAAGATAAAAAATGTAATTCCACTGTCAACAATATAGTTTATCACATCCTATTTCCTCAGTTAAATGGGCATAACAAAGGAAAGGTTATGGAACTTATGGTCAAGATCAGATGAAGTCCACTGATGAAGTCCAATCTCTACACATTTGCCTATTGTAGATATTTCACACATGTGGGACTGGAAATATTTGTCTTTTTATGACTGTCTTTTTTAGCATGCTATTTTCAAATATTTCAGTCACAGAAGGACAAATAATACATAGTGCCACTGTTGTAAAATGGGACTGACATGGGAGTTGTGGGGAGTTTGAAAAAGGAGGGGATAACTAATGTGTACTGCATTGAAACAGATGAGGGAGAGAACTGTTTAAAAGGGATATAAGGTTCGGTATTATTGTCATGACAGGAGTCCAGAATGAAGGCTGCACAGTGGAGTGGACTTAGGTGGAGGGATTGTATAACAATGAAAGAAGTATTCTTTTACTTTTCAAAGAGAAAAGCTAATTGGGGGGGGAGCAGTGGTCAGGGAGAAAAGTGCATCAGTGAATGAATGGAATTCCCAAGTCTCCTTAAACTTTCATTAAAATTAATTTTAAAATAATGACTTGCAAAAAAACTGTGAAAAAAGGGAACATGCTTAGGTCATAATAGTAGTGAGACCTCACAGAATACATTAAGTTTCCGCTGGGAAGCACTGTAATGACTTGTTGCCATGGTTCAATAGTGATGTAAATTTCACCTTAAGTTATGTCACTGTGTGTCAGAACATCCAGTTACTGGATCCTATTCCAGAGTCCAGTTGACTATTTAGAGATGGGAGCTGTGTGGAGTTTTTGCAAGGGTATGTTTCTATTGGCTTTGAAATAATACCTCTCTAGTGTTAGTTAACTTTTCCCCTCAGACTTTTCTACTTGTTTTTTTTTAAGTCTTTAAAGTAACATCCTTGCTTTTTTAAAAATTTTATTTTATTAATTTCAATGAATATTTACAGAGATTTTGGATTTCCATTCATTCATTCATTGTTGAACTTTTTTCTTTATACTTTATATTATACTTTATATTTTCATTCTGTATGTCTGCAAAATTCATGATTCTTCTTTCAATCAGATCCTTTAACTGCTTTTCTCTTTTTAGAAAAAAATTCCATTTCTTCCTATATATACAACCTCTACTATTCCCAATAGATATCCATTGTGAATATTTCTCAGTTTCCACTATGATACAGTTTTATTCGCACCTGAAACTTACTAAAGTATTAGTTTTAAAAATTGTAAGAGAATATAGAACAGTGGACACACGAAGGGAAGTATCCTACACAATGAAGCATACTCGTTGTTTGTTGTTGTTAGGAGCCTTCAAGTTGACCAGGACTCATAGCGATCCTATGAGCCACAGGCAGGAACCCTCACCTATCCTGCGCTATCGATTTTATCTCCACCATGTTCAAGCCAGTGACCACAACTGTGGTCACTTGAACTACAATTCAAGTTCTAGTAAGTCAAGTGACCACAGTCGTGGTCACTGTCCATTGAAGAACATCTAGCTTTTAACTCTGATTGTCCTTTGTTTTAATATATATGTTTAGGTCAGCATATTGGGGCCTCTTATATCCAGTCACACATGTTTCAAAACAGTATTTCTGTGTTCATTTCTCTAATGATATACAAAGATACTTTTATAACTTGAATAGTATCTTAAATTATTGCTTTACAGAGGTCTAAGCTATGTGATTTTAATCAAACCAGTGACACCTTCCATCTGCAGAAATGGATAAGACTGCAATAATCACCACATCTTTAACCATCTTTGATACTTTTATTAGTCAAATGCTTATTTTTCAAACTAAGACTTCTTTCTTGACCTTTTCCCCCCTTTCATTTCAGGAATAGTTCAATGCCATTCCCCAGTCCACCCTTCCCCTACCCATCCTTCTTCCATTCATCCTTCTCCTCCTGAGCCTTCTCCTCCCAGTCCTCCTCCTGAGCCTTCTCCTCCCAGTCCTCCTCCTACCGAGCCTTCTCCTCCCAGTCCTCCTCCTGAGCCTTCTCCTCCCAGTCCTCCTCCTGAGCCTTCTCCTCCCAGTCCTCCTCCTACCGAGCCTTCTCCTCCCAGTCCTCGTCCTACCGAGCCTTCTCCTCCCAGTCCTCCTCCTACTGAGCCTTCTCCTCCCAGTCCTCCTCCTACCGAGCCTTCTCCTCCCAATCCTCCTCCTACTGAGCCTTCTCCTCCCAGTCCTCCTCCTACTGAGCCTTCTCCTCCCAGTCCTCCTCCTACCGAGCCTTTGCCTACCCTTGCATTGTCTACTGATTCTTCTCAATGGATAAATGAGGAGCTCGCTGGGAAAGGTAAGAGAAATTCACTACACATTTCCTCAAACAGTTTTTAAGATTTTTCTTCAAATGGTATTGCTAAGAATCTGCACGTAGGGACCTCTCCAAATTATTGAGGAGTGATGATGTCAGTTTGAGGACTAAGATGTGTCTGATTCAGACCCTAGTCTTTCCAATTACTAGCTATGCATCTGAGATCTGAACAAGGAATAAGGATGACAGAGAAAGAATTGTTCCCTTTGAGCTGTGATGTTGGCGTAGAGCACGGAATATTCCACGGGCAGCCAAGAGAATGAACAGATAGGTCTTGGAGAGGGCTATGAGGCTTCACCTCATATACATTGGGCATGTATGTTGCTAGGAGGGGCTAGTCCTTGGAGGCCATGATGCTGGGAAGGGTGAAGGGTCAGCAAAGGAGAGATTGATTTTTAATCAGTTGGATTGACACGGTGGGTGGTGACTGCTGCAATGGGCTCTTGTGTGTCAGGATGTGTGAGGATTACACAGGATAGAACATGGTTCTACTTGTTTTTAGCTTGTTAGCGCACGCACGTGTGTGTGTGTGTGTGTGTGTGTGTGTGTGTGTGTGTGTGATCACCACAGAATTGGAAGCAGGTCATAGGCGACACTTCAGCAGAGTTTTGGAGGCTGCAAATGTTGCAGGAGGAGATGATCATCTTTCCTCATGGA
>NW_006400017.1:3558212-3571166 GCF_000299155.1 Elephantulus edwardii
GGACCCTGAAAACTAAGGGGAAAATAATACAGAAGTCCACCAGTGCCTCCAAACACAGAGGCTCTGACACCACAGAGCCACGCCCCACCACAGAGGGGACCAGGCCCCTAAATACCACTGCTAGGGGCTCTCAGTGGTGGCTGCGCTATAAAGGTGGCAAAGACCAGCACCCACACCTCCTACGCCACCGCCTCCCCGACACTAACTCTGCTGCCCCCACTTCCATCAACCCCCCCCATCCCGATCCGTCCCAGTGCCACCGCTGTCGATAATACAGGAAGTCACTCTCAAAATGTTGAAAGAAGAGAGCTGGCCTAAAGACACATAGATCCTGAGTCCAGAAGCTGGACAGGGGGCAGTAACAGGTAGTCTCTGGACAAAGTGTCATTTCCTGTTAAGCAGAGCTTATAAATATCTCTGACTTACTGTGTCCGTGCTGATGCCACATTGGATCTCAGTCCACCTGCTCCAGGGTGCGCAGTAAACAGTGTTGCCCCACACTGCCTGCGGTGTTGCTTGCTGGCATGTTCTCTGGACACGTGTCAGCAACTAAGGGGCAGAAACCAGAACCTTTGAAAAGGAAGATTGATTTGAATAGAATGGATGATTTGACATTATGAGCAAGGTGGCTAATCATTTGGATCAGGATGTGCATTATGGAATGAAATGGGTGAGGAAGAGGGGTAACACCCTATCAATGAGTTTACGAAAAATCTTTTTTTTTTTTTTAAACTTTCATCCACATCACAATAAAAAGAGGGGGGAAAAAAACCTCCACAGAACATCCCAAATCATTGAAGCCTCAGATTAGAAATAAAACCTGAATTTTAATTCAGAGAGGCTGTTAGGTGAACTTTAAGAGCCCCTAGCCTAGGAGGAATTCTGGACGGTTCATATGAAGAGGCTGCCTGGACTTGCTGCACATGTTGACTCTCACAGTCCCTTTACCTCGACAGAGTGTCAGGATGTCTCTACTCCATTCTAGATGCACTGCTCCCCAAGTTACTCTTTATGCTACCCTTGCTCCACTCCATTTCCTTTATTCAATCTGCCCCAAATGCCCTTATGTGCATTTCGTGGTTGGCAACAAAATCCCTGCTTGTTGTGGTTGTTATGTGCCATTGAGTCACCTGTGACTCCTAAGGAATCCCATGTACATTAGCTCTGAATCTGCCCTATCCTGAGCCATCTTAATATGTCCAGTAGACCTAATCCCATTGCTCCAGTGACTGATGGAGTCAATCCATTTTATCCTGGGTCTTCCTCTCTTGTGCTGTCCCCCTACCCTTCCAAGCATGATGTCCTTCTCCCAGGACTGGTCCCTCCTGACCACGTGCCATTAAGTTTGTGAGACTGAGCCTAGCAACTCTTGCCTCCAGGAAGCAGCCTGGTTTTTACCCCTTCCAAGATAGAACTATTAGTTTTCTTGGTAGTCCACAATGTATTCATTAGTCTTCTTCAGCACCACAATTCAAAGACATTGAATGAACCTTCTTTATCATCCTTAGTTATTGTCCAGCCCACAGATGCATATCAAATAAATGTAAAGGCCATGGCATGGATTAGGTGCACCTTTAAGGTGTTCATCACTTCAATTAGCTAACTCTCACTGGTTTAACTTTCCTACCTCTCTCCCTAACGCAGATGTTCTTGTCCTAGTGTTAGGCAATAGTTCTGTAAAAAAATACTTTAGGCTCTTTGGAATATTATCTCCTCACTTGCAGCTAAGCCAGCCATTCTTCTACCCTGACCTCTCAGATACTGAGCCTCCCCATCCCTCTCAAATATCTTTAATGCTTTTTATCATTTCAAAACTGTTTCCTCAATTCTCTCCATGTTGTTGTTGTTATGTGCCATCAAGTCACTTGTGACTCACCATGACCCTATCTACAGTAGCCCCAAACTCTGCTCTGTCCTGTGTCAATCTCACTGTCTCTGACATAGCCACTCCAATTACCTCATAGAGGGTCTTCCCCTCCTTCACTGTCCCTCCATCCTCCCAAGTATGACAGCCCTCTACAAGGACCGGTCCCTCTTTACAACATGTCCAAAGTATGTTAGATGAAGCCTCAGATTCCTTGCCTCCAAGGAGCAACCTGGTTTAACCCTCTCCAGGATGAACCTATTCATTTTCTTAGCGGTCTACGGGATAGTCAATACTCTTCTCCAGCACCACAGCTCAAAGGCATCAATTCTCCTTCTGTCCTCCCTAGTCATTGTCTAGCTCTCTGATGCATAGCAAGTGATTGCAAAGACCATGGCCTGTTTCAGGCACACTTTAGTCTCCAGAGTGACACCATTGCTCTTCCGTACCCTGGAGAGGTCCCATGTAGCAGACTTTCACTTTGCAATATGTCTTCTAATTTCCTGGCTGCTGGTGCCAAGAGTATTGACTGAGGAGCCAAGACAATTAAAGCTGTGTACAATCTCAGTCTCTTCACCGTCCATCCTAATGCTACCAATTGACCCAGTAGTGAGAATCTTTGTCTTCTTGATATTGACCCTTAATCCATATTGAAGGCTGCAGTCCTTGACCCTCTGTAGCATGGGCTTCAGGTCCTCCTCAGTTTCAGCAAGCAGGGTTGTGTCATTTGCATAACACAGATTGTTGGTGGCTCTTCCACTAATCCTGATGCCACACTTCTCCTCATAGAGCCCAGCCTCCTGGATAATCTGTTCTGCATAGAGGTTGAAAAGGTATGGAGATAGGACACATCCCTGGAGTACATTTTATTATTTTCTTTGCATCAAATCCCTGCTGAATTTATACTAATTCTTAACAATCTTGTTTTCCTCTACCACTTTCTGTAAATTTGATCCACTACTTTTCCACTGAAGTAGAACTAAATGTAAAACTGAGAATTAAAACTGGCAAAAAAGATAGTGTGGAAGGGCCAGGAGTGTGGACTGTCTGAAGGATAAATCTTCAGGAAAGAAGCAGTTATCTATGAGTACCTTTTTCTCTATCATTTATATTATTTCCTTTTCACAAACATGTGGGGAACAGTAAAAATGAATCAATAAAAGAAACATGACATTTATATGTCGTTGTTGTTGTTAAGTATCATTAAATTGTATATGACTCATAGTGACCCTTTAAATAAAGACCTGAACACTTGTATAACTTTGATTGTTTCTCTAAGTTTATAGTGTTTCTGGAGGCAAGCTTTTTCAGAAGTGAATGCCACTCCTAATTCCAAGCCCGTTTTAATCTGGGAGCTCCATCAAAAACTGTCCACCATGGGTAACCATTATCATATTTGACACATCAGTGTCACAGTGTTTAGCATCACATCAACTGCAAATTACCTCTGTACAGCAAATTGACAGACCAGTGCTATATCACTTAAAGAATGTTTGACCCCAAACAGTTAAAACCAGGCTGGAGGGCTGCAGATTAAAATCACCCACCTTTGGCTTGGTAGCATAACTTCCTATCCAGCAGGCCAACAGAGCTCTCTCTATGACTGACTCACAGCAATTTTATGAACAACAGATCTAACTTTTGCCCTATTCTTCGTCATCCCATAATCTGAGACATGGTTGAGCCCATTGCTACAGTCACCATATCAATCCACCCTTTGAGAATCTTCTTTCCTTCTCTGACCTTCCACTTCTCTCAGCATGATGTCATTAAGGACTGAAATCTTAAGCTGTTGTTTATTGTTGTTAAGTGCCATTGAGTCACTGAGTCCTTCAACTCAGTGATCCTATGAATGAAAGACATGAACACTTGAATAACTTTCATTGTTTCCCTAAGTTCATAGGGTTTCTGGAGGCAAGTTATTTTGCAAGTGGATGCCACTCCTGCTTGTAAGCATGTTTTAATCCAGGAGCTCCATCACACATTGTGCACCATGGGTAACCATTATTGCCTTTGACACATCAGTGTCACAGTTTAGCATCACAACAACCATGAGTTACCTCTGATATTTGTGTAGTGTTTTATTATTTATAAAAGTAAAATAGAAGAGATGGAGCAGAGATTCAGTGAGCTGGAAGAGAAGAACCTCAATGGAAACATACTAGAAGAAAAATTAGAAATGAGACATAAAGAAAATGAAGAGAACATTAGAATCATATGAGATGACATCTAAAGGAGCAACATACATATGATTGGAATTCCACAGTACAAGAGAGACAGGGAAATCACTGAGAAAATTATGGAAATGGTACTAGGAGAAAACATCCCAGGCATTATGAAGAACAAGGAAATTCACATTCAAGAACCTCAGCAAACACCAAATATACTAGACCAAACAGAAAAACATCAAGACGTATCTTAGTAAAATTCTCCAAAATAAAAGGTAAGGCTGATTTTTTGGCAGAAACCATGAGAGCAATATGACAATGGGACCTCATATACAGGAAGTTGAAAGAAAACAATTGTCAACTGAGGATCCAGTATTCAGAAGAACTTTCCATAAAATATGAAGGAGAAATCACAACCTTTGCAGAAAACAAAGAATTGAAGGAATTTGTGAAAACAAGACCAAATCTAGAAAAACGTTTAAGGGACTTCCTTCATGCACAGACACTAAGGAAAGTGGATTGACCATACTAACAAGAAACAACAATGAAAAGAAACACAGCAAAATGGCAGTGATAAAATCTGGCGTGTCAATAATCACATGCAAAGTGAATGGAATAAGTGCACCAATCAAGAGAAAAAGAATAGCAGAATGGATAAAAAATAGCAAAGCCCATCAATATGTTGTCGTCTACAAGAGACATATCTTAGAAACTAAGAGAAAGACAGACTTAAAGGCTGGTGAAAAAAAAAACACAAAACAACAAACCCCAAACAAATGGCATCCACAAAAAAGCAGAAGTGGTAATACCAATCTGACAAAACAGACTTTAGAATGAAAACCATCATAAAAGATAAGGAAGGTCTCTATGAAACGATTAAAGTACAGTAGCTCAAGAAGACATACTATTGGTCAACATCTATGCACCAAATGATGGAGCTGCTAAATACATAAAACAACTATCAACAGAATTGAAGAAAGTTGTAGACAGCACCACAATAGTGGTTGTTGTTGTGCACCATAGAGTTGGAACCAATCCATAGCTGACCCTCTGGCAGGTTTTCAGTGGCAATTAATCGCACAGGAGGAGATTGAACATCCTTCTCCCGTGGATTGGATGGTGGCCTTGAACTGTGCATTTGGTATTACAGCACAGCTTTTTGCCACTAGGCCACCAGAGCTCCCTACAATAGTAGTAAGAGACTTTAACACGCTACTCTTACGAAAAGATAGGCCAACCAAAAGAAACTTTACGAAGATGTAGAAGCTCTAAACTACACACTCAGCCAATTTGATCTTGTGGATATATTTGAGTACTGCACCCAACTAAAACTCAACTCACTTTCATCTCAAGTAGATATGGATCAATTTTCCAGAATTAATCACTTATCAGGGCAAAAAGGAAGCCTTAAAAAATTAAAAAAAAACACCCCACATTGAAATAGTACAAAGTATCTTCTCAGATCACAATGCCATAAAACTAAAAATTAACCACAAATGGATAAAGCTTATAAAACCACCAACGTGGAAGCTAAACATAATTGGGTTATAGAATAAATAAAGAATGAAATAAAAAAAAGTTTTTCAAAATGAATAATAATGAAAATACAATGTACCAAAACCCCTGGGATAAAGTTAAGGCAATCTTCAGGGGACAGCTCCCAGCAATAGGCAATCACATAAAAAACAAAACAAAAAAAAGAAGTAAAATTAATAATCTAACGCAACACCTTCCTCAAACAGAAAAAGAATAACAATCTAACCTAGCTTCTAGAAGAAAGGAGATAAGAACAGAGCTGAAATCAATAAAATAGAAAATAGTAAACAATTGAAACCATTAACAAAACAAGGATCTGGTTTTTCAAAAGGGTCAGTAAAACTGCCAAACATTAACAAACTTGCTGTTATGCATCATTGGGTCTCTTGTGACTCATAGGGACCTTACGTACAACAGCCCTAAACCCTGCTCTATCCTGAGTTAACCTTACTATTTATCCTGCATTACCCCAGTTACTGAGTCACTCCACCACACTGAGGGTCTTCCTGTCTTGCACTGTCCCTCCACCCTCCCAAGCATGATGTCCCTCTACAAGGATGGGTTTCTCCTTGCAACATACCCAAAATAGGTCAGATGAAGCTTCAGAATCCTTACCTCCAAAGAACAGCCTTGTTTTTCAATTTCTGCAGGATGAATTAGTTTGTTCCCCTAGCAGTCCATGGTATACTCTTCTTCAGCATCACAGTTCAAAGGCATCAACTTTTCTTCTATCATGTCTAGTCATTGTCCAGCTTTCTGATGCATAGCACAGAATTACAAAGACCTTGGTCTGGATAAGATGCACCTTAGTCTTTAGACTGACATTATTGCTTTTCAGTCCTCTGAGAGAGGTCCATGATAACAGACTTTCCCAATGCAATTCATGTTTAGATTTTCTTGTTGCTGGACAAGGTGGTGGCGCCAGGTGGATCCAGCAGCCGGTGGTCAGCCGCCACTCGCAGAACCTCAATGGCACCACCAGGTACTCCGGAGCTGGCCCCGTGCTCGCTCACCTTTCCTGCACCACCACCATCAACCCTCATGCAAAGATGTGCCTTCAAGCCTCCACTGAGACCCAACTTCAGGACCTCCGGGAGAACAATCAAGTTACAGGCCAATTGACATCTACCATTATAAATTGGACATCCAGAGAAATGCCCATGAAGAGTTAACAGGGAAATAGTGGAACACATGGTCCAGCACTTTAAAACACAGATTTTTGGGGACTGGAAACCAGTGTTTGATGGCAGGAAGAACCTTTACACAGCTATGCCCCTGCCCATGCGGCAGGACAAGGTAGAGCTGGAGGTGAAACTTCCAGGTGAGAGCAAAGACCACATCTTCAAGGTGTCCATCAGGTGGATATCCTGCATGAGCCTCCATGAGTTACAGGATAGACTTTCAGGATGGCTGCCCAGTGTCCTCTTCAAGACAATCCAGGCCCTGAATTTAGTTATGAGGCACCTGTCATCCATGAGGTACACCCGTATAGGCCGCTCCTTTTTCACTGCCTCTGAGGGCTGCTCAGTGGAGGCCAAGAGGTCTGGTTTGGCTTCCATCAGTCTGTCCGGCCTTCGCTTTGGAAATAATACTAAATATTGATGTTTCAGCAACCATGTTTTATAAGGCACAGCCAGTAATTGAGTTTGTTTGTGAAGTTTTATGTTTTAAAAGTATTGAAGTACAACAAAAACTTCTGACAGATTTCCTTGTTGCTGTTACCCACAGTGTTGATTGTGGAGCCAAGCAAACGGAAACTCTTAACATTCTCAATCTCTTCGTGAGCATGATGCTGTCAATTAGCCCAATGATGAGAATCTTTGTTCTCTTGACGTTAAGCTTCAAAGAAAAAAGAAGACACAAAAACTTGATTAAGGAATGATGACATCACAACAGAACCAGATGAAATTAAATCTATAATGTCAGAATATTATGAAAAGCTATACTCTGATAAATTGAAAAACTTAGAAGAAATGGACAAGTTCCTTGAAATTCATGACCTACCAGGTTTACATGACAGATATAGAATACTTGAACAGACTCATCACAAAAGAAGAAATTGAATGGGTCATAAAAAAGACTCCCTGCAAAAAAAGTCCTGGACCAGATGAATTCATGGCTGGACTCTACCATTCAGAGAAGATCTATTGCCAATTCTACTTAAATTATTTCAAAAATTAGAAAAAGAAAGAACACTCCCAGAGGCATTCTGTGAAGCAAGCATAACTAATAACCAAGACCAGGCAAAGATATTACCAAAAATGAAAACTGCAGACCAATATTTCTCATGAAAATAGATGCAAAAATCTTTAACAAAGTCCTAGTCAATAGATTCCAAAAGCACATAATTAAAAAAAAAATCATCATGACCAAGTGGGATTCATAAGAGTCATGCAAGATTGGTTCAACCTGAGAAAAACAATCAATGTTATTCACCATATTAACAAAGCAAATAATAACCATATGATTCTAGCAATTGATTCAGAAAAGACATTTGACAAAATACAACACTTCTTCCTAATTAAGACATCAGTAAAATTGGAATAGAAGGGAATTTCCTCAACATAGTGAAAAGGATATATACAAAACCATGAGCCAATATCACTCACAATGGAGAAAGACTAAAAGCATTTTCCGTGTGAACAGGGATCAAAGATGCTCACTGTGAACACTTCTCTCCAATATTGTATTGGAAGTACTTGCTAGGGCAACACAACAAGAGAAGGAAACAAACAGCATCCAGAAAGGCAAAGAGATGGTTAAACTGTCACCATATGGAGGTGACATGAATGTGTACTCAGAAAACCCCAAGGACTCAACAAAAACCCCCAAACATTGGAGCTAACAGACCAATTTAGAAGAGTGGCAGGATACAAGATCAATATCCTAAAATCAGTGAGATTCCTCTACAGTAATACAGAGAACTCAGAGAAGGAAACCAAGAAAGCAACACCATTTACAATATTGTTTTTGTTATGTGCCATTGAGTCGCTTGTGATTCATAGCGACCCTATGTACAACAGCCCCAAATCCTGCTCTATTCTGTGCCAATCGCACTGCCTCTGACACACCCATTCCAATTACCCCAGTCCCTGAAACAATCCACCTCATGGAGGATCTTCCCCTCCTGCGCCATCCAACCTCCTAAGCCTGATGTCCAAAATATGTCCGATGAAGCCCCAGAATCCTTGCCTCCAAGGATTGAACCCTTTCCAGGTTTAACCTTTTCCAGGATGTATCTGTTTTTCTTGGCAGACCATGGTACACTCAATACCCTTCTCCAGCACCACAGGTCAAAGGCATCAGTTCTCTTTCTATCCTCCCTAGTCATTGTCCAACTCTCTGACGCATAACAAGTGATTGCAAAGACCATAGCCTGTATCAGATGCACCTTAGTTTCCAGAGGGACACTATTGCTCTTCAGTACCCTGGAGAGGTCCCTAACAGCAGACTTTTCCATCACAATACGTTTTGGTTTTTTTTTTTTCCCCCCTGGCTACTGGTGCCAAGAGTGTTGATCATGGAGTCAAGCAGACTAAAGTTGTTAACAATCTCAATCTCTTCACCATCCATCCTGA
Organism: Elephantulus edwardii; assembly: GCF_000299155.1. Lineage (NCBI taxonomy): Eukaryota > Metazoa > Chordata > Mammalia > Macroscelidea > Macroscelididae > Elephantulus > Elephantulus edwardii. The sequence continues at coordinate 3,567,359 of NW_006400017.1, forward strand.
TGCTGCCAATTGGTACAGTGGTGAGAATCTTCATCTTCTTGACATTGAGCCTCAATCCATACTGAAAGCTGTAGTCCTTAACTCTCTGTAGCAAGCACTTCAGGTCCTCCTCAGTTTCAGCAAGCAGGGTTGTGTCATATGCATAATGCAGATTGTTAATAGATCTTCTACCAATCCTGAAGCCACGCTTTTCCTCATAGAGCCCAGCCTCTTGGATAATCTGTTCTGCATACAGGTTGAAAAGGTATGGAGACAGAACACTTCCCTGGCATACACCTTCCCCAATTTTGAACCATGCAGTGATTCCCTGCTCTGTTCTGATGACTGCCTCTTGGCCCAAGTTAGGTTTCCCATTAGCACGATCAAGTGTTCTGGTATTCCCATTCTTCTCAGAGTCAGCCACAGTTTGTTATGATCCACACAGTCAAACGCCTTTGCATAATCAATGAAACACAGATAGACATTCCTCTGGTATTCCCTGCTTTCATCTAAGATCCATCTAACATTAGCTACAATATCCCTGGTATCACGACCCCTTCTAAACCCAGCCTGGACTTCTGGAAGTTCTCTGCTGTTGTGCTGTTCCAGTCATTTTTGGATACTCTTCAGTAGAATCTTGCTTGCATGTGAAATCAATGATATTGTTCTATAGTTTCCACACTCTGTTGGGTCACCCTTCCTTGGAATGGGAACAAATATAGATTTCTTCCAGTCAGTTGGCCAAGTGGTTGTTCTCCAGATTTCTTGGCACAACTTGGTGAGCATGTCCAGGGCAGCATCTGTTAGCTGAAATACGTCTATTCCTGGGGCCTTATTTTTTGCCATTTCCTTCAAAGCAGCTTGAACTAGCCACCCAGCAACTGAGATACTTCAGAATGAACCTAACTAGAGGCACAAAAGAACCATACAAAGAAAATTACAGAATACTTCTGTGAGACACAATAAAAGATCTAAATAAATGGAAAGATGTTCCCTGTTCATGCATAGGAAGCCTCAATATTGTAAAAATGACAATCCTACCAAAAGCAATCAATATGTTCAATGCAATTCCAACCCAGATACCAAATTCATTTTTCAAGGAGACTGAAAGGGAAATTGTCAAGTTTACTTGGAGAGGAAAGAGATCCCAAATAAGCAAAGCACTTCTGAAAAACAAAAATGAAGTGAGAGGCATTGCAATCCCTGACCTTAAAACATACTACACAGTGGTAGTAAGCAAAACAGCATGGTACTGGTACAATGGCAGGCACATAGAGCAATGGAATAGAATTGAGAACACAGAAATGGACTTCTTTATCTATGGTCAACTGATATTAGACAAGGAAATAAAACCTAGCAAATGGGGAAATGACAACCTCTTCAACAAATGGCTGCCAAAATAGGATTGCTACCTGCAGAAAAGTGAGACAGGATCCATATCTCACACCACACACAAAAATCAACTCAAGATGGATCAGAGACGTGGGATCAAAGGCCAAAACCATAAAGTTCATAAAGGATAAATTGGGATCAACTTTAGAAGAGCTAGTCTATGGTATAAAGAGACTGTCAGATATACCCAGAAATTCACAATCTGGAGGGATAAAATTGATGAATGGGATCTTGAAACGATTACATCTCTGTGTTCATCAGAAACTTTTTTCAACAGGGTAAAAAGAAAAATCTCCCAGATGGGAACAAACATTTGGCAATAGCATCTCAGAGAAGGGTCTCATAAAAATATTTACAGAATATTTCTGTGCCTCTACAAGAAAAAGACTGATTATCCAATTACAAAATGGTCAAAACACATGGAAAGATTTTTCACAGAAAAAGATATTTGGATGGCCAACAGACACATGGAGAAATGCTCAAAATAACTGGCAATAAGAGAAATGCAAATCAAAACCACAATGAGATAGTATCTCACCTCAGTAGTAGTTGCAAAGTTTAAAAGGGCAGCAAACAATAATTGTTGGCAGGGATGTGGGAGGTGGGAACTCTCAGGCACTGTTGGTGGGATTGTGAAATGGTACATCCATTCTGGAAGACAGTTTGGCATTTCCTCAAAAAGTTAAACGTAGAAACTTTGTATGACCCAAATATTCCACTACTAGGAATATAACTGAGACAAAAATGGAGGTCTGTTCACCAGTGTTCATAGCAGCATTATTCACCATTGTAAGAACATGGAAACAGCCAAATGCTCAACTACAACTGAATCAATTGCGAAATTGTGGTACATTCACACAATGGAATCCTATGCAGCACTCAGAAGCCACAAAAAACCAAACAAACCAAAAAACAAAAAACACTACTACACCAACTACTCACATGAAAGTTCAAGCTGAAGCTGAGGCTGGTCCGAGTGCAGTGGAGGCCACAACTAATTGATCACAGTCAGTTACAGATTTCTTTGTTCCTTCTCCACTACCACTGCTTCACTTGACCAGTCTAAAAAAAAACAAACACAACCCAAAACAAAACAAAAAAACCCCCAAAATCCAACCACAAAACCTTTGTCAGCAAACCAATACAATATTTTTTTTTAAAATTATGGAAATAAAAAACCCCCACCTTATGACATTTGTATAGTGTTTCATACTATTTATATGAAATTAAGTTTTTATGTCTGATATTTTGCCACTGAATTTTGGCCAACCATGGACCTTATATCCAATATGTAACTATGGTTTCATTCCTTTTTTACATTCTTTAGGGCACTCGACATAGAGCTCAATCAGCTTATAGAAAGAACAAAAACATACAAGGTAAACATGAGAGAGATGATGTTATCTTCTTCATGGAAGGAAGCTGCTAATTTCAAGTGATTCACAATCTCATGAGCTGTACTCCATACTAGACAGAAAGACATGACTTGGTGTCTCGCAGTCACTTCAGTTCTTCCTCTTAAAGACTCTTTAATATAATAACATATTGAACACATTAACGTTTCTGGCCCTCAATATTCTTAAGGATTATTTTTCCCTCAAAATGGTAACATATACTGTACAGAAAACTGAGGAATATAACAAAAAATTTTTTCTTTGGTACTGTGTTAGGGACCTCTCTAAAGTACTCAAGAGCAACGGTGTCTCTCTGGAGACTAAGGTCTGCCTGATACAGGCCATGGTTTTTTTTTTTTTTTTTTTTTTTTTTAGCTTTCACTGCTTTTATTCAATATTTTGTTATAAATCCTAGCCAGAGCATTAAGGCAACAAAAAGAAATAAAGGGCATTGAAATTGGGGGGGGAAAAAGAAATAAAGTTCTTTGCAGTCATTGTTGACATCACCCAATATACAGAATATTTTTAGAATCCTACAAGAAACCTTATTAAGGTGATAGAGAAATTTGGCAAAATTTCAGGGTACAAGGTCAGGAAACAAAAATAAGTTGGATTTCTATATATAAACAATTAGTAATCTAAAAAGGAAATTAGAAAGGTAAACACATTTATAATAGTACCAAAAGAATAAAGTTTATGGGTAAATCTAGCTATAACATGAAGGTCTTACACAATGAAAACTATAGAAGACTTCTGAAGTAAGTTAAAGAAGGCTTAAATAAATGGAAAGCTGCTCTATGTTCATGTATTGGAACACTTAATATTGTTAAGATGGCAATACCAAAAAGATGTTTGCTTGTGTTTTACTGGCTATGGAAAGACATTTGTCTGTGTGGTTTTTTGTTTGTTTGTTTGCTTGTTTATGTGTTTATTTATTTATTTAATTATTACTAAATTTTATTAGTTTTAATGAACATTTACAGAGATTTTGGGTTATCATTCATTCATTGTTGCACTGTTTTCTCTACCCTCCTCCCCAGTTC